>NC_136856.1:33302316-33493743 GCF_951799975.1 Gobius niger
TTAGCACCAAAGTCCATCTCTGACATGTTACAACCGTAGGAACCATCTCGGGCCCTGAGAACTTCAGGGAGGGGTCGCCTGGTGGTTCCCAGAGTCAGGACCAAACACGGCGAGGCTGCATTTCAGTTTCATGCAGCAGAAATCTGGAACAGTCAACAAAAACTCTGACAATGTTCAAATTCAGGCTGAAAACAGTTATTTTTACCCGTGCATATGACAACTGAAAGAATTTAATCTGCACTCTTGCCTTTTACTGTAATTGACTCATTTGTTTGTTGATGTTTTAATTGATTTGATCTGTTTTCCTGTCATTTTATGCAACTGTGAAGAAAATAATAACAAATAAGCTCGCCTTGCCTTCCACATCCTCCAGTTCGCTCCGCCCCGCACTCTGACGTTAATAGTTTTTGTAATTGTAGTTCATTCAAACTGTTCCGCAACAATAACGCAATAAAGAACGCGACAAAAATGCAAGAAAAAAAGAAAGTGGCAAAGGAGTCACGAAAACACATTAAAAAATTAAGAAAACACGACAAAAAACGCTTCAAAACATGCAACATAAACGGGTAAGTCGTAGGGTCAGAGGGTAATTTCACAAACCCCTCGAGCTCCTTGTGGACCTGCAGCTGGCGATGACTTTTCTTGTCGTTTGAAGTCCCTCCGGAGCAGAAGGTTGATCAGTCGAGGTCCAAATTTTATTCCTTTTTGCAAACACATTTCTAACATTTCGAAGCAAGTTTCACCATTCACCACTTTCAGGGAGAAACACTGGTACAATGATGTGAACAACAACTGGCTGCTTGTTCATGTGCCGTGAGGTGGTTCCTGTAAGCGGTCGGCTGTCCTCTGGCCGATCTGTTTCCTTTTCTTTCGTCATCTTTTAGTTTACTTTATACAACCCTGGTCTTCCAATTCAATTACTTTTCACGCTTCAACGGCTATTCTCATCTTGTCTTGGCTTTGGTCTTAACACTCGGGCTGCTCCTGCCCTCTACAAAGGTAATTGTCTGGGTTGTATTTTCATTGTTGGTGTCCTTTGTCCAGTCTTGAGTTCTAATGATTGACCTTGCGAACATAGTGCAGAAGCGCCTTCAGAAATCCTCACTGGTCAGTAAGCCATTCATCATACTTTTCCCCGTGAATGTAGAATAGTATTTGTTGAAGACTGTACGGTGACCTCAGAATTCATGCTGCCTGAATGAAATGCTATGGCTTTCAAGGCGAGATGGTGCAGATGATTAGGGAAAAAATAATAATTTAGTTTGGTCAAGGCCTCGTGAAAGACCCAGGACTCTCTGGTGGGACTATGTCTCCGAGCTGGCCTGGTGTCGCCTCGGGGTCCCCCCAGAACAGCTGGAGGAGGTGTGTGTGGATTGGGAAGTTTGGGCATCTCTGCTGAGACTGCTGCCCCCGCGACCCGGCCACGGATAAAGCGGAAGAAAATGGATGGATGGATAGTTTGGTCAATTTGAAGCTACTGCTGTAGATAACTGACGTAAATATGAGGAAAATATGTATTGGAAGGGGAGTGGAGCAAAAAGGAAAGTGGCCCTGAAGTTTTGTAATGTGTGTGCCGTAACGAGTGCATTTCTCCGGTATTTTGCCGAATGTCCAGAGAGAAAAAAGTAATGCACTCTACATTTCCCATAATGCACTTGTAATGTGGTGGTCACTAACAGTGTTGGGCAAGTTACTTTAAAATTGTAATATATTTTATATTAGTATTTACAGCTTTAAAAAAAAATGTATATGTTTGTATTACATGTTACTGTTTGAGAAATGTAACTGAGTTACACTACTTTGAGTTACTTTTGACAAAATATTAACTGAAATAGTGATAATGCTGACGTGCAGATCTTACACACCAGTTTCCAACTTGATTTGGGAGTTTGTCATTTTTCATTCAAAGATTTAAATGCTTTTGTAATGCAATGACCAATATATTCCCATATGTTGTGTAAGTAATAAGTTTAAGTTTATTCCTTAGTTACTAAAAAAAGTCATATGTTTTTGTAACTCCTTACTTTTGAAATACATTATCCCCAACACTGGTCACTAGACAGGTCACTATAGACCACAATGCATTGCGAGAGTCGGAGGAGAACAACCAACAAGTTTTTGAACTAAACACACCATGACTGAATGAAAAACACTGTTTCAATTGCGTATTGCGTATTTTACGGTGAAAAGTGGCTAATGTTAGCTGCTAGCCTTTCGCTTGAGCTGTTAAATGATTCTCACGCAAGAAGGCAGGAACCCAAGCCATTTTCATCATTCGTATCTGACTAATATTTATCCAAAAATATTCCACTGTCTCTTCAGTTAGGTGGTCTTTGTTGCAGAAATACATTATTCCTGGAGTTTAAGCAAATTTATAGTAGTTCATTCCGACAACCCTCCATACGTTTGTTAAGTGGTGACGTCACAGCTCTACCTCAGGGGTCTTAGATGTGTGAGAAACTACAAAAAACTCTTTAATACAACAGTCAATATTTCTAAAACTCAACAGGGAGTGACTGAACATACTAATTTCTCAGGCCCATTAGCCAAAAATGCCGCACCTACTGCTAAAAAAGTATTATTTACTAAAATCGGTACTTCCGGGGTTAGCGTAGCTGCTCCGCCGTTAGCGGAGTTGAGTTTCAGAAATATTGATTGTTATATTAAAGAGTTTTTAATGTGTTTTTTTCTCGCATATTAGCCGGTATGCTAGGACTCGGAAGCGGAAGTCGTGACGTCACACTTAACAAACGTATTGTGACATCCCGCCAATCCAACACTTTTTGATACCCCCATTCCGACAAGCCGTAGCCTGTTCAGTTTGTAACTCCGCTATCCT
Source organism: Gobius niger (assembly GCF_951799975.1). Taxonomy (NCBI): domain Eukaryota; kingdom Metazoa; phylum Chordata; class Actinopteri; order Gobiiformes; family Gobiidae; genus Gobius; species Gobius niger. The sequence goes on from NC_136856.1 coordinate 33,305,156, forward strand.
TAAGGTTAGGGCTAGTTTGTAAACTCCACTTAAATTTAGGGTTATTTTAGGGTTAGTTTTAGTAGACACACATATTTTTAATAATTATCTTGTGTGTTGGAATGGCAGGACGTTGCACAAAAGATAAAAGTGTCACCACTATGAAAAAGGGGGAAACGTTTTTTTGGAGTACTGGGCCTCAATGTCGGAGTGGGGGGGTTTCGGAAGGCGTGGTGTAACCGAAGAGAAAGTAGTGGGCCTCCAGTGCGAAACGCCACTATGTAGTGTACTATATAGTGTACTCCTCCTGTGACCAAAACAGTGAAGATGGCGGCCGCGACACAACCATCTTTCACCAAAGAAAAAAAAAAGAGTGGTGCGCACTGAACGGGTGCTGCTGCCGGATGCTCTCTCATCAAATGCAATTTCTCCATCTGTGAGATCAATAAAGTATCATCTTATCTTATCTTATCTTATATACTACTATATAGCAGTGTTTTTCAACCTTTGTTGAGCCAAGGCACATTTTTTTCATCGAAATAATCACGAGGCACACCATCAGCAGAAAATATTCTCATCAAAGTGTCTTGACTAGGAACATCGTATAGTCTCGCTAGCCACAATGCCTCAATACATCAAGAATTTAACTACCTGATATGGAAGAGTATAATATGGTTACTCTGCCGATCACTAGACAGCATAGACACTCGAAAATGGTACATTATTTGTGGATAATAATGCATTTGTCTTAAAAAAAAAAAAACAACTAGGTGAGATTGGATAATTCCCAAGGCACACCAGACAGTGGTTGAAAAACACTGCTATATAGTCTACTATATAGTGCAGGCCGATGTAGTGAATGAGGGGTTGGACATTCGGACACAGCCACTGTCAATATTTGTGAATGAATGCGCCAGGGGAAGCTGGCTTTGCGGAGCTACGTAGCTACTTCCGGGACATCTCCACCTTGCTAGCAACGAAACATCATAAAATAAGCATCAGGCAGGGTAAGTTTTGTCCTTTTTTAGACTCTGACATGGAAACCAAGATGTTAAGGGAGAAAACTGGCTAGAAATCTCCACATTGACCACTGCGTGAAAAAATCAATGCTTTCTCCTGCCGTGTCTCGCCTTGCTTCCAAACTCCAAACTCTTCAAATAGCGCTGCTTTTGGAAACTCCAATGCAGCATGAAATTCGGGCTGCATAAGTTTGCAAAAATTGTCTGATTGCGAGCAGGCTGTGGTGGCGGGGGGGGCATCAGCGTGGTGCAAATGAATCTTTGAAATGATAATCCGCGCCGGACCACGGATGACCCGCGCGAGGAGTGGAAGGGATGTGCGTGCGAGCTCTAATAGAATTACATTTACTGCCGCTGAATACTCTGCACAAACATATGCAAATTCACTGTGAGTAATCTCATTATTTGGCTCGCCTTGTGCCAAACTCCAGACGTCTTTTGATTAACTGCCGGGGAGTGCTGGCCCCGACAACACCGAACACGCAGTTTCTTTGGAATTCTAAAGTAGGGCCCGGGTGACTTTTTGCAATGCAGATCTGGTGCGGATGTTTAACAGGCCGGACCGAGTGAAATATTCTGACGGCCGGGGAGGAAGTAGCAAAACCATATATTTTCTAAAGGATCAAATCAAATCCTCCGATCTAGGGGCCGGGCAATTCATCAAAATCGCAGGCTCATCTTCGCTCAGTCCCTTTTGTTATCACAGGGCTTTTTGGACCCCTAAAAACAGTCTGAGAGGCAAACCCCATCACGGAAGTGGACCCAAGGTTGAAGTGGTTTGGTGCTTTTGGGTTTAGACCAGGGGTGTCTTTTTTCATCGTGGGCTCCATATTAAAGTGAATAATGAGTGAAGGACCACAGTGCATTTAGCAGAGGTTTAAACTAGGTCTACATCTTTATTTAGGCGTAGAACCTTAATGCCAGCTTTAAAGGAACAGGCCATCGTTTTTCCATACTGAGATATGTTCTTACCTGAGCTTAGACGAGTTGATAAGTACCTGTCTTTTCTTTGTACGTGCCGTCAGTCATGCGAAATGACCAAAGATGTTGTTAGCATTTGTCCTCTCCCAGCATATTCCTATAGCTCCAAACGGGGGTGAAGTTGGAAGCTACCACACTCTTCCACGGGCACAAAGACCAGACAGGTACGTATCAACTCGTCTAAGCTCAGGTAAGAACATATCTCAGTTCCTTTAACTAACAATAAAATGTTGATTGTTTTATGGTAAATGGACTCAACTTACTTTTCTACCTTTATCAGGCCCAAAGCGCTTTACAGTAAGGAACCAGTCACCCAAAAGCCAACTCAGACAGAAATAGGAACAGTTTTTTTTTCCTACTGCCATACGGAAACTACAGAAATGCCCATAGTAACTGTACCTATATCTGTTGTCTGTTATGTTGCGTTGACTATCTGCATGCATGTCACTGACACAGGACAGATGTGAGCATGATGTGCTTCACCGAAAACAAATTCCACCAACTCTGTTGTGTATCCATTAATTAATGATTTTAATTCTGTTTGACCTTTCAGTGACCCAGTAGCTGGATGGGTGGTTATAGCTTGGCGCCTTCGCTTTCCATCCCGGTGGCTCCTATGAGGCTTCAGGATCAATTTCATAGTAGTTTTTTTAGGACTTCTGGTTTCCAGAATGGAATGCATATGTAACCATGGAGACCGTTAAATCAGCAGAGAAAATCTAAAAAGTAATCCTGGAGTGTCCAACAGGCCACTGGAATGGTAAGTAAAGCCGCTTTGCTAACCACCCAAGCATCCGCTGGGTCACTAAAGGTCAAATGTGTATTCATACAATGTTTTTCTTTTTACATATAAAGTTGCATAGTGCACCTTATGGCATTTCTAACCACATTTGGCCCCCGGTCCACACTTTGGGCACCCCTGGTTTAGACCAGTGAACCCAAGCCAAATGTCAAAATACTATGTCCAAAAGAGTTTTAAATTCTTATAAATGCTAATTACATTTTACAGAGGGGGTTCCCGAGTTGTTGGTTGAGTGATTTTGGGAGTTGCGGCCTGAAAAGTTTGGGTGCCTCTTTAGACAGTGGAAACCCTCGTGAAACACTCCGTCCCGTACCAATCCTAATTCATGTCAAAAGGCGACCGTTGTGACCTCAGTCTGCGAATATAAAGCTGTAGTAGACTCGCTCTGATCAGAAACATCACAATTTATAAAGTCTGAAAACACCAGCAACTCCTTCAGTCTCTGTTTGACCTGGTCTGAAGTTTAGTGTTGGTTTAGGACAACTTTAGACCTGATTTAGATCCACTTTAGATTTAAAACCCGGTTTGAAAATAGCACAATTATTAATTAAATTGATTTAAAATATAGACTTGTTGAGAGTTTTAATGCCAAAAACGCTTCTGAATAGGACCGTGTGTCAAACAGTTAATTAATAATAACATTGAAGTGTTGCTGATATCATCTTGGTGTTCTTTGACGTCCTCTGTCTTGAGACCAGAATGAGACCTTTCAGAGCCGGCATTATGGTAGGCCTGGACCTCCAACTCCATCCTCACAACTCAACTTCCTGAATAAATTGGGTTTACAAGTAAAAAACGTAAAAGCATGGACCCTTTTGTTCACTGTTCAAATGAACCTGAGGAAATCGCGCCAATTTTCCAATCATTCTCCCTGTGCCATTTAGAAACAACGGCCTTCGTGACAATAAACAGATTTGCGTACTAAAAATTAACGTCACACTTAGCGGGGCAAGTAAGCAGTGGAAAAAATTATCGTAAAACAAAATGTGATCGAAATTGGTTTCATTACAAGGATCGTGATGTTTAATTACGCTCATAACATTTCCAAGTAAATGATGCTTACAATATTTTTAACAGCACCAGAAAGACATGGCACTTTGCTCAAAAGACAAGGATGGTAGTGTCCAAACCTATTTCAGTGTAAACTCATGTAATCATCTGAAATCTCTCCCTAAACTCATTGCAATTGGTCGCTGTAAACAAACCATACAAGCTACAAAACACAGGACGATAGCCGTATGTTAATACTGCTGAATTCAAGCTCATGGCACGCCTCATGGCACTCATGGCGCTCTACTTGAATCTTATTCAAAATCAGCTAATTATCCGTTAGGAACTTCACTTGCGGAGAAAGTGCCAGTACGGGCCCAAGAGAAACAGTACAGCCACAGACAAACACAATCAACATGTGCAATAAATACATGAAAATGCCACAGTGGGCCTGTAATAGACCAATGTCCACGCAGTCATTTGTTTAACAGGCAGATGGAGGTAAAGGAGTGAAGCATGTCTGCAGTAGGGGTATAATCAGCGCCCTAGAGCGTTTGTGATGAGATGCTGTAACTGCAGCACCATCTTTGTTAGTAACATTGTAGCAAATGAGTATCAATAGCAAGACTACACAAAAGCCGTGGTTCCACATAGCACACAGCAGTATCCTGCTCGGTCTAAGAAATCGCCTCGTCACGTACAGTGGGAAGAAAACTTAAGTACTCCGTTTGGAATTTCTCACATTTCTGCCTAAATTTCGTCTGATCTTCATCAATTCATAAGAATGAGTAAACAGTCTCTGCTTAAGCTAATGCCACCCAAACATTTACATTTACAATATGTACACATTCACAGGAGAGCGTGGAATAAGTAAGTACACCCCTGAATCTCACTGAACTGCAGTTCAGTTTTGTAAAGAGGAATGATCCAAGATTCATCCTGATCGTTGTGAGCGTCTAATCTACAACTTCAGAAATGCAGTTACTGCTACAAAAGAAGGATCATCAGATATTTAATACAGGGGTTCACTTACTTATTCCACGCTGTTATGAATGTCTCAGGTTTTTTTGCAAAATATCTTAGAATTATAATTTTTTTCTATTGATGATATAACATGTTGTCCAGGCACTGAGGCAACACAACAGCCCCATGATTCTCCTGCTCCATACTTCAGTGAGGATAGGGTTTTGATGTTGGTGCTCCATTTGTCCTCTACACATGATGTTGTGCCCAAGCTATTCAGCTTTGGGTCCAACAGTCCACAGTATATTTTTCCAGTAGTGCAGTGGAGCATCCAACAGCTCTTTCGAAAACCAAAGTTGAATAGTTGAAAAACTATGAAGGTAAGAAACATCCAATGTTATGCTAACAACAGCTACAATTTTGCAGCTAAATGCTATCATCGGCAACAGCAGTATGATATTGTGAAATATTAAAGCAGTATGACCTGCCTGATATAGTGAGGGTGGTCCTCTCTCCTCTAGCCAATCAGAGGCCAGCAGTCTGTTCACATCATGTTAGCCTCGGTTCAGCACGCTTTGGTTACAGCAGAGGTCGATGCCAAAACTTATGCCTGTTCAGCCCAGATTAGTCCTGACCTGTTAACTGGAGAGGATCGCCTAACAGGGTAGACCAGTACCTGTAGGACATGTCAGTGAAAACACCCCTAAAGTAGGTCTTCTAGAGGGGGCCCTTGACTATTCGGGGCCCCAATTATTTGCCTGCCTTGCCTAATGGCAAACTACACCTCTCAACCAGTCGACCACACTGCTGCCTGACAAGCGGCTCACTCTCAGACACATGGCCTGAAGTCGGAGCGTTCACTAGTCCAACCAAATAGCATCAGGCTAGCGCACACCTGCGACCACAGCCATAAACTGACATGTATTGACAGCTTCAGCTATGAGCCCGTTGTCCGTGGTGCTTTACGCACTCGGGTCCTGGCTCTGGACTGGACGGCATGTCCAGAATGAAACACATTTAAAAATAACTTAGGAGGCGTTAAATGGGACATATTATGATAAATGGATTTTGTTTTTCCTGTAGTTGGATTGGTTTTATTAGTGATTGACGCATGTCGGAGGACTCCTGCTGTGACCTGTGTTTGTGTGTTCTGGAAATGTCCTGATGCTCCTCTCTTACCTCCCCACCCTGACCCTGGATACCCAGGATGAGCACAGACCTGCTCTCACGTACATTATGTGTTTTAAATGTCTTCATGATGTTATTGAGCACATCTGTCTCCCATCAAGAGATACTGTGAATTGAATAATAAAAATAAAAACCTGCTCTCACGCTGTTCAAGAAAACAAACTCGCTCAGAGCTGCCGTAATACACGGCAACGACTTTTTTACATGGCAGTTGTGCAAACTTTAGCAACAAATGTTTCATTTCTGGATCATTAAAATGACTCCACGAGGAAAATGTGTCTTTGGATGTCAAGGAGAAGCCCCATTTTCAAGTTTCCCTAAAGACGGCACGAAGCGAGATAACATACATAACAACATCCTTTAGATCAATGCTCTTATTTGTGTACGACATTTTACCCACAAATGCTTCCCAAAGAACAACTTATTGGACAGTTTGTGTCAGACCTGCTGCACTTCCGAGATATAAGACACTGCTGCCTTAGAGCCTACAGCAGTGAGTAAAACTACTGCAAAATGGTTAAATTTGGGTAATGTGATGTGCATTGAGAGAAACTCCAGTAACTATTGCTCATAACAAACACATGCAAGGCCTAACGTTACATGTCTTCTTTGCGTTTTGTCAGAAACAGGGCAGTGCTTTATTCACCATCATATGTTTTCTTCATGTTTTACATTCATGGCGACTGGTTGTGCCATAGTTTTTTTGTTGGTTTAGTTTGAGAGAGACATTTTATCCTTGACGCTGTGTTTCGCTGACGACTACATTGACGTTTGCTCAAGAGCAGGGCTGAGTCCATTTTGCAGACTTTGGACCAGAAATAAACATTTAGTTTCTGTTTTCAAGTCGTTTTCAGGTCAATATTGTCTCTTGCAATGTTTCTAGTGTTGAATAATGTTGTATGTGTGTAATAGATGATCACAAAATGCAAGAAAAAAATAATGAAGTGATTCATTTGGGAGAGGACTGAAATATTAACTGCTAAGGAAGAATCACATGCACGCTTTGTCAGATCTAAACTAAATAGCTGCCGAGACAGATTGCTGTTTTTAGAAGCCAATACACTCCCTCAAGTAATATTCTTTTGGATGTGGAGCTTAAAGCAAGGTCTTCTCATTCCTAAGAAAAGTCAAGCATCAATAACACTTTAAAGAATTCCGTTGGAAAAGAGTTAACGCTCCAAAATAACAAATAGCTTTTTCCAAGTTGTTAAGCAAAGTCTTGTGTATCGCAAACGTAATTGATTCGTACAAAGTTCCACTAAAAGCAAACTCTTCTGTGTTTTCTCATTTGCGCATTAGCTTAGCGCGCAGCCATGTCTATTTATAACCCCCACAAAGAGCCGCGTTTCACTCCGAACATTAGTTTTCATTATCCAGCTGCGTGCGCCTGAGACTGATTGTTTCTTATAGTTTTATTAACTTTCCTCTCCTTCTCCCCTCTCGTTTCCTCCTCCACAGCTCGCGGTCCGCAACCACCAGGCCCCCCGCACAGGCACAGGTACCAAGCGCCGGCCAAATAAATCTGCCCCATCCATCAAATATTGACTGTGTGGCCCGGATTAAACGGGCTCTCCTGAATTTTAAGGAGCAGGCGAATCGATCGGCCCCGGGACAGTCTTGGCTGGAGGATTATTGCCGCTGAGCTCTTGGCATTAGCGTCCAGTCTACATCGCTGGCACGGTATTGAGGGATGTGTTGAGGGGTATGAATGCACAAAAATATAGTCATAATAGAAACACTTCCGTAAGGCTTTTCAAGATACCCAAAGCACTTAAAAGGGGGACACTGCAGGGTTTTCAGCTGGAAAACAGATCAACTTTACAGTGAATGTTCCAGTCTTAATCCAGTGTAAAGATTATCCGTGTAAATATGAGTTGACTCTCATCAGAGTCAATTTTAAGTGAGACGGTAACATCTGTAAAAAAACAGTCTGTTACAGGTGAAGAAGGAAGTCATGGATATTCTGAGTTAGGCAGGACTTCAGACTTCGGATTGGATGTAAAAATTTTATTCTGCAACTCTTTTTTGTAGTATGAAGTTTGAAGGCGCAAAGGTGATCGAAGTTAGTCAACTCCTTCGGTTTCAGTTTTTCAGGTGGTCTGTCGAGCGACTGTATGTCTGTAAAGGAAACTGCAAGTCCACATGAACTCCGGTAATATACTGCAAACGAGAAAGGGGGCGATTTTGTTCAGATTTACTTTTATCTATATTTATAGGTACCACGTGAAGCCTCTGCCCCATCCATCCATCCATCCATCCATCCATCCATCCAGGCTAAAATGTCTCACTCAAACCATCCATCCATCCATCCATCCATTTTCTTCCACTTTTCCGTTGCCGGGTGGTGGGGGCAGTTGTTGGAGCCGCCTAAATCCCATTGCACCAGCCCCTCTGTGGCGCCCCCTGTAGGTGGTGGGTCCACAGACGGACGGCCTCACGATTAACCCGGCCTGTTGGTCTCTCATAAGGGGCTTTTGAACCGCTCTTTGTCTGACCCGTCACTTAGGACCTGTTTGTCATGGGAGACCCTACCAGGGGCACGAAGCCCCCGACAGCAGAGCCCCCAGGATCATTCGGGCGCGCAAACCCCTCCACCACGTTCAGGTGGCGGTTCCAGGAAGGGAAGCCTCTGCCCCGAATCATCAAATTCGGATTTGTTTGGTGTTTGTGACTTGTCGCCGTTACGTAATCCGCTCTATTGCACGATGTCGTATGTCCACACTCATATTTTCTAACACCCAGTGCACCTGTTGATCTGGAAATACACTCACGCTGATGTTCTGTGTCAGATTGTTGTTGTCCCTATCATAGTTTAAATTGAATCTTCTTACACATGCCCTATAGTCTCATATCCTTATAGTTAAAAGTCTTTATAGTTTATTATTTATCTTACGTTTTATGTTTCATGTTGCACGATTGACCGAAAAAAAAATCCTAGTCGTGAACCTGTTCATAACTATGGCAATAAATCCTATTCTGATTCTGAACTTATCATTAGACAGCTGCAGTGCATCCAGAGCGCTGGAAATACAACCATATTAGTCCAGTGAATAGACATATGTTAGAGCCGTATGAACCATCTCGGGCCTTGAGAACTTCAGGAAGGGTCTCCTGGTGGTTCCCAGAGTCAGGACTAAGCATGTTTCAGTTTCATGCAGTCAAAATCTGGGACAGCCTTCATGAGGATGTGAGACAGGCCTCAACAATGTTTAAATCCAGGCTGAAAATAGTAGCTTTTATCGCAAGTATAGATTCAGTTTGTATTTTACAGTCGGTCTATTGTGTCTTTCTTCTTTATAATCAGCACAAAATCCGATTTGTGCCTGCTCCTCTGTGTTTTTGACTTTTCCCAATGAGTATCTTCCTAATACAATACGGCTTTTGTTCTCGTATTTTCCACACAGACCTTGGGCTAAAGTGTGACGATTAGATAAAAAGAGTTTCTTAGGCTTTCTTTAAAATGCACCTTGAGGTTTGGTCTGAGTAGAAAAGATGAAAAGCTGCCGTGTTCTCTCCGCTGCGGTAAGTGCTCATAAACAAACACAGTCATGAATGTCTTCTAAACTCCAGTGCCAAACGTTAATAGGAGTTCAAAGCAATCATGGAAATGTATGTCCTTTCCATTTTCGGGTTGGCAAGCCAGTTTGGCTAAATATGGGGATGGAAAGCAGGCAAAACCTCCACTGAAACATTTTCTGTTCCATTACTTTTTATTGTGCTCTGTGCTTTGACCAAATCATATGATGGTCACCAGCTGAATTTAAGTGGCCAGAGCTAGGCCCGGAGGTACTTGGAAGGTCAAATATTTTTGGTGGATGAGCCGATATTGTCCGATTGTGACATGGCAAAAATCTCTGAAAAGTTGATCATGCAGGGGTAGCCAATGTCATGCCCTCCAGCATAGAACCTCTGGCCCACAATTGATTTGAAGAAATATCATTACACAGAACCTGTTAAAGTACTCACAAAAAGTAAGGATGTTCCAATCTGATATTCAGTATCGCTGTTGGTAGCCCATCCAGGCATTTAGAGAGATTATCAGATTGGATTTAATGACTGGATAGAGTCCGATGTCCCTGAAGACGACCATGAATCGGTCTTGAATCTGGAGCGGTTCCGTCCTGTAGTGTTCTCGCAACACCAAGATAGCTGTGTTTATATAAGAGGTCATCTGCCTAAACTATTAATCTGCTTTTATATTTAACAAAACTACCATCTGATGTTAAAAAAAAGGTTATTGACGGAAGTGAGCGGGGGAAGTCTTTAGGAGTTACTGCGCGGACGTTTTGCTCCTCGTATCATTACGCCTCACAATATAGTCCCCCTTTTTATCTGCTTATAAAATCGACATGTTACATTTTTGTGTAAATATACTTTGCATGAAAACACTTCACGTAACTTTATTTAAATAGGGAACACGTGGAAGAGCTTGGTAGCTTCTATCGTGAGCTTTTTTGGAGCTATATGACATGTGGGAGAGGCTGCGTATGTGCTCCGTTTGCGTGACAGAGCGCACGGACAAAGACCAGACGGGTATATATTAACTCGACTAAAGTGAGGTAAGAACATATCTCAGTATGTACAAACGGTGGCCTATTCCTTTAAAGGGACTATACGAAGTTTAAAAATGTTAAAATGAAGTATTTTCCTCCCCCTACATGTTCCAGCCATGTCCTAATGTGCAGAATGAGCTCAGACCTGTTCACCACAACTGCCTCTAAAATCCTGCACTGTCACTCAAAAAGTTGTTACTTCGGGTCCGAAGTGCCGTCATGCACAAGCTTAATGTAGAAGGTGCAGTTACACGAATGACCTGAGGTGGCAGTAGTGAGTATAAAATGGCCAACTTGCATCTAGCCCCTTTAAAGGAACAGGCCACCGTTTTTACATACTGAGATATGTTCTTTCCTGAGCTTAGACGAGTTGATTCGTAACTGTCTAGTCTTTGTGTGTATGCTCAGTCATGCAAATAGACCAAAGACGTTGTTAGCATTTAGCCTCTCCCAGCATATTCATAGCCCCAAACTGGAGTGAAGTTTGAAGCGACCAAACTGTCCCACATACGTTCGAGTCGTGTTCCCCGTAATCACCAGATCGTCCCTCCGTGTATACTGCTCCAGTTCATCAATCCGCTGCTGGAGGGTAGAGATCCGCATGTCCTTTTCTCTCATCATGATTTTGAATGTTGTCACTTCATCCACAGGTTTGAGGAGGCGCTCCTGTTGCAACGTCACCTTTCCCAGCTCACCAGGGGCGGACTGGGACTGAAAAACAGCCCTGGACTCTGACCAGCCTGGCCCAAATTAGCGTAATTGTGCACTTCCACAAAAACATATTTTAACCTCTAGCCACCCGCCTTAACCGAGTGCATTTTCCCCAGGTCGACTTTTTATTTTTATTTTATTTTTTATTGGTATCATCAGCAAAAAACTGGAAAGGTGGTCGTAGAAACAGAAGCAAAATCATTATTAAAGCCGCAAGCGGCATCGAACGGCCCTCGCGGGCCGTGCCTCCTTTAGCGCCTCTATTGCCGCGTCTATGTAACCGTACCAAGGGCGCCACACTGCATTTTATTGCCCTGATGTGCCATTAATCGTTGTCAGTAAACATCAAAACAACATTTTTAGCCTCTTAATGTGAATAATGGCTCCAGCCTGCAGAGGGCGCGCCCATAAACTTTTTAATTTCACAATTAGCATCAGACGGCCCCAACGGGCCGTATTTCCATGACCACTGTCCACAAGCTCCTGACAGGGGGCGGAAACGCGCTGTAATGTTGCATAATGTGACATTTATGTGTCAGCCCCATTACAATAACATGGGGGGCCCCGGGCGTCACCATGGCAACACCGTACAAAGTACGATATGCGTCTCATTGGCTTTTTGGATCGGGATGCCATCAACTATTTTTGTGCCGAATTTCATCCATTTCCGATAAACTAATTTTTTTCCCATAATGCAATTTTTCTTCTGCACCTGGAGGGGGCGCTATCTCGCCCAGTGTCACTTTTTTACATTTGTTGTGTCCAGGGGTGAAAGGTCAAAAAAATGTATATTTCCGATTTTTAATCGGAGTTTGTTTGTGCGAATGGGAGCGATTTTTAGTTTTTGATGAATTGCAAAATTCTTCGTAAAGATTGCGGCTTCGCCGCAAACAAACCGTAAAACTTAGCCAAAGAATTTGGATAACTTTTGATGCCCCACATCTCGAGATGAGCTGGAGCGATTTTGAGCTCATTTGGTCAAACGCCCTAGGAGGAGTTCGTTAAAATGCGACGTCAGCGAAAACGCTGACTCAGCATTTTCCAGACTTCCTGTCAAAATGACGGACTTCCGGTTTGTCAGGGGGCTTGGCCACAATGATATTTTTTGTTTGTCGTCACATGACGAATATCTGTACCGAATTTCATCGCTCTACGACAAAGTTGACGTTGGCCCCGGTTGGTCCCGCCTCCATAGACGCAATGTATTTTGATTCACCATGGCAACATCGTACAAAATACGATATGGGTCTCATTGGCTTTTTGGATCGGGATGCCATCAACTATTTTTGTTCCGAATTTCATCCATTTCCGACAAACTAATTTTTTTCCCATAATGCATTTTTTCTTCTGCACCTGGAGGGGGCGCTATCTCGCCCAGTGTCACTTTTTTACATTTGTTGTGTCCAGGGGTGAAAGGTCAATAAAATGTATATTTCCGATTTTTAATCGGAGTTTGTTTGTGCGAATGGGAGTGATTTTTAGTTTTTGATGAATCGCAAAATACTTTGTAAAGATTGCGGCTTCGCCGCAAACAAACCGTAAAACATAGCCAAAAAATTTGGATAACTTTTGATGCCCCACATCTTGAGATGAGCTGGAGCGATTTTGAGCTCATTTGGTGAAACGCCCTAGGAGGAGTTCGTTAAAATGCGACGTCAGCGAAAACGCTGACTCAGCATTCTCCGGGCTTCCTGTCAATATGGCGGACTTCCGGTTTGTCAGGGGGCGTGGCCACAATAATATTTGTTTTTTGTCGTCACATGACGAACGTCTGTACCGAATCTCGTCGCTCTACGACAAAGTTTACTTCGGCCCCTCCCCCATTGGCGCAATGTATTTTGACTTTTGTAGGTGGCGCTGTCGCGCCATTTTTTTTTTCCCCAATATGAAACACACATTTTAATTAATTTTTCAAAAGAGCAGAAGAAGAAGAAAGAAGAAAGAAGAAAGAAGAAAGAAGAAAGCGAGAAAGAATAATAATATTTTTTACAAAAACAATATAGTCGCTTTCGCGACGATATCATATTATACATTTTTGGAAAGCTTTCAACGATCCGCACGCATCCGTGGGGGTCCTGGGTGGATGACGAGCGCTTCGCGCTCGTCATCCACTATATACCCCCATTCACACTATATACCCCCATTCATTTTAATGCAATAATAAGTATAAAGTACCCACACCTCCGGTGTGGGCTTCACTGTTTTACTTGGTGAGTTTACGGTTGACACGGGGACAGCGCTTCGCGCTGTTTTTGTGCGCTCCGCGCACTTAGGTTCAGTGCGCTGCGCGCACTGCGCTGTGATTGCGATTACAATAGGCCCTTGCGACGGCAGGCCGCTCGGGCCTAAATATAAATAATAAATAATAGTGGTCCCAAAATTGAACCTTGTGGTACGCCATACTCGGAATTCCTTTTAGATTCATATTTTTTTTATACTTATACTTTACCCAAATCTAAAAGCTTCTCGACTGGAGATCAACAATGTAACGCCTCATTTGAAAGCTAAGACCTACAAAAGTGACGGTAACTTTCATTTTTGTCATTTTTTGTTGTGTTTTTCTCACATTTTTGTAGTTTTTTTGTTGCTTTTCCAGCACATTTTTGTTTTGTTTTCATCCTCTTTTTCTCGCTATTTTGATGCTTTTCTTTTTAGCTTTTAGATTTGGGTAAAGCTCAGTTGAGGCGGGACTGCTGGCCCTAGAGCCAGTGGCCCTACTGTGCTCTTCCAGAATGGACATATGGCCGGTCCGCCCCTGCAGCTCACTGGACATACAGTTTGATGATTGCTTGATCTCCTCCATGCTGTCTGGTGCTGGCATGTTTTTAGATTTGCGTTTAATGTCCGGTTTACCAAAACTTTAGCTCCAAACAGTTTGGGCTAGCAAGGGTTAACACCGGCCTGTATGTGGCTACGCGCATGCTAGCAGCTCCGCAACGTAATCCAGACCACCACAACTGGATATCTCGTGTCCCGTTCAGCGTAATCCGGAAGATATTTGAATCAGTTTGTTTACTGATAAAAATCCAAACGTTTAGGCAAAAAATGGAACAAAACAGTGCTGCGTTCTTCAGGCTTCGTCTCGGACCAGAACCAGAAAATAAAGTAGATAAGAAGCGGTGCTCTATTGTAAGGTTCCACTTTCCCAATGGCTCAACTTACCCCGCTCTCCCCTTCGCCATGTGTTCTCTTTTCACACCGATTTGAACGACCAACTAAAGAAATATTTCACAAGAACCACCAGGCAAGATCAAGATCAAATCAGGACAAAACCAAAAAGACCTCAACACCTCACTTACTGTGACTGCAGTACTAAAGCGTCATCATCGTGTGTCTGAAATGAAGTCTAAAATTGCAGATGACCCTGAGCACCAGGCCCAGGAACCGTACATGAACTACAGTGTGAAACAGTTGCGCATGTTTTCCCTGGCCAAAGTAGCTGACCGGAGTGAACAGCTTCGCAAGCAGAATGAAAAGAGGCCTGCGTTTGGCTGCTGTGCTCTGTAACTCCTGCAATTTGATATTAGAGATATCAGGGCCTGTCCAAGAGCACCCGGCACCTGCCACCGGTCACGCACCGGGCTTTAGCGCTAAACTGATCACTGTTCAGAGCACGAGGGTTGCAAGGCTGTCTTTGAGCACTCCACTGCAGCTGCAATGGTGGTTTGAATGGACTTGGAGCCTCATTTTAATCTATTTATTTCATTCATTTGAAAAGAAAAAAAAGTGATAACAAAAGTAACAAGTCAATGCAATTAGAATGAAAAGTGGTGGAGGGGTTTGAGCACCCGAATGATCCTGGGAGCTCTGTTGTCGGGGGTTTCGTGCCCCTGGTAGGGTCTTCCAGGGCAAACAGGTTCTAGGTGACGGGTCAGACAAAGAGCGGTTCAGAAGCCCTTTATGAGAGACCAACAGGCCCGGTTAGAACCATGAGGCCGTCCTTCTGTGGACCCACCACCTGCAGGAGGAGCCATAGGGGCTGGTGCAATGTGATTTGGGCAGCTCCAACAGCTGCCCCCACCACCCGGAAACGGAAAAGTGGAAGAAGATGGATGGATGGATGGATGGATGGATGGATGGATGGATGGATTTTATGCATCTTATATACACTATTTATTTACAAATATCAAAATTGAAAAGTATAGGCACCCTCAAACCTCAAAATGTCTAATAATGTGAGCAATGAAGCAATGAAGTTGAAATGATCTCCAAATGAGACGTTCCCACAACATTTCCAATAAACTCAGGTTAAAATTCCATCATTTACATCTTCAAAACAATATCAATGTATAAAAGGCCAGAGCACCTGCAGAATGAATGCTGCCCATTCTTTCCAATATAGATACAGATGGCAACGCGGCATACAAGAGGCCGAGGAGGAAGGAAGGCTTTTGGAAACACCATTTTTCACCCTTTTTGGCTGTTTTCTGGCAAAATGGTAACTCATTTATCACACACAAGTCAAGTCTAAATCGGGCCAATATAAATGTTTTTTCACAGCAGATTGTTGTGTGGAAGCGAAAAAAAGGGCAGTCAGAGCTGGCATTCATGTTAGCATGTCCCACAACACCAGCACACAAGGTACAAGAAGGGCCAAAGTCGCCTTTAAAGTTTTTGGTACAGTCTGTTTACTTAATTATTTACTGTTTATACTTAAGTCCTTGGTAGTTATTGTACATAAGATACCACTATTTTACTATTTAATTGTGCTTTGTTTATTTTTCTTACATTTTCTGCCTATTTGCGCACCCTGAGTGCTTCTAAGAGCTGAATGTAACAAGTACATTTCTCCATTGTGAGATCAATAAAGGCTATCTTATCTTATCTTATCTTATCTTATCTTATCTTATCTTGGCAAGATGCTAACAATTAGCAAGATTTTTTGTTGAACCACTTTGCTCCTCTCCATGTCTTGTATGTCTCATGTATCTTTATTTAGTAGAAAAGTTTTTGTAGTTTTTGAATAATTAGGGAAAGTTTAGATTTTTCTCCAAATTGTTTTCCCCTTAACTGTTTTCAAACATGACCATATATGGACCATTCCAGAGGTGAAGTCTGTATCTATTCACCTTATTCCGCCCCGCCCACTTTTGCCACTTTTTGCGTTGTCTCGGCACTTCTGTTGTCCAGACACTTCCGGTCGAGCGTGAAGCCCGTTCATTTAAACGGAGAACGAGGGAAAATATTCTCCGCTCAAATCTGATGTTTAGTCGATTGATTTGTGTAAAATGGCCAATGTTCATTTGCACCAACATGTCAACGCTACACCGTTTCTCAGTGCGGCCGAAAAACGGCTTTGTTTTCGTGTAGTGACTGATTTTATGTGGACTTCTCAGCCCTATGTTAACAGATAGGAGAAAATGGGCGGGCACAATTCATGGCGGCCCCACGCGAGCCCCCTGAATAAGATGAATTCCCACACAACTGCTTCAAACATGACCATGTATGGGTGATTCCAGTGATGCCGTCTGTATCTATACGTGTGTTGAGTGTGACTTCCGCTTCCGGGTCCTGCAGACCGGCAAATATGCGAGAAAAAAACATCAAAAACAACACTCAATATTTCTGAAACTCAACGGAGAGTTACTGAACCTACTTATTTCTCAGACTCATTAGCTAAAAATGCCGCACCTACTGCTAAACAAAGTAATATTTACTAAAGTCGCTACTTCCGGGTTAGCGTAGCTGCTGCACTGACTCGGACGTTAGCATTTTTCTCCGCTAACCCATATGTAGCGATTTTGGTAAATATTACTTTTATAGCAGTAGGTGCAGCATTTTTGGCTAATGGGCCTGTTAAGTAAACTCTCTGTCGAGTTTCAGAAGAGTTTATTTGTAGTTTCTCGCACATCTGCTGGTTTATGCAGACCCGGAAGTAGAGCTGTGACGTCACCACTTAACAAACGTATTCCCACGCAACTGCTTCAAACATGACCATATATGGGCGATTCCAGAGATGCTAGGTTTTAGGTGACATCACAGCATTCTAAAGGCCTACGTCATATAGAGGTAAAAATGATTTTCTTTTTGAGGACATTTATATACATTACAGGTATATGGGGGATCCGCAGGAGCATAGCGGCTGAAATAAAAAGTTGGAAACTGTGTCCAACAGTGGCGGGTCTTAATTAATTCGCAGCACAACAGCGCCAACAGAGTTGAGTACAGAGCGCATGAGTGAGCAGCTGCAGCTCGAGCCAATGATCCAGTCAAGTGCGAAAAAGAGGCATTCTATGTCAGGACACAAGGCTTTAAAAAGCTGGAAAATCTGGACGTCTGACGAATCTGAGCAGCTTGATTTAAAAATTGCATTCCAAACCTATTGAAGATCACATTATCGGTCAGAAAAAGAAGTGTATTCATTGGTTAATCAGATGTCTGAGCTGTCTGGCTCAGCCCTGGTGCATCTACAGCATAAGCCACTGTAAAGAAGGCAGACTTGGAAGCAGAAGCCAGGGAGAGGAAAGGATATCAGGCTGGGTGATGGGCGGCAGGCTGGGGCTGATGGATGGCCCCCCCACACTGCGGCGGCTACAGTATATCTTTAGTGGAGCTGGAGGTGGGGAGTGGCTCTGATGGATAGTTGCTTTGACTGTGATGAGTGTCTCTGGACTCAGGACACAGTAAGAAGGTAGTGGCAAAATAGCTCGTACCGCCTGTTTCTTCACCTGAGGTCGACCTCGAGGAAGCGTCTGCAGTTAGGAACAGTAGCTTCAGCTACTCCATCTGCACGTAAGGATTTAAATATTCCTAACCCACTCACGGAAACAACCAGGAAGTTTGATCGCCAACAGTTGATTCATAAAAACTACAACACCCACACAATGGACTACAATATACACGCTGTGATTTCATTATACTTTATGCAAATGAGCCATGTGGCTTAAGTTTTGATCTTGTAACAGGTGTAAAACTGACACCAAAAATAGCCGATTTAATGTTAGGAAAAGTGCGTAACATTTCTATAAGTTCATATTTCCTATATTAAAACTTTCCGATGCTGCTGTGGCTCTAATGCTGCATGACCTGCTTTATACTTTCATATACCCTTATCTGAGGGCTTTGTTTTGGGATTACCGCCTGTATTTTTCCCCCCTTTATTGCAGATTTTGTCCCTTACTTCAATATTATATATCACTTGTTTTACCTTGTTTTTTTCAGGACACCCTGGGCGTTTTAGATCTGCAGGACTTGCTAGGTTCAGATGCATCTAATTGAAAATATATATCAATTATATAAGGGAATAATTCTGGTGGAAATTAACTACAACATCACATTTAGGGGATAGATACGCTTCTTTTCGCTCACCCAGCTGCAGACAGCGGTCCTCACACGTGAGTACTCATTTCCATTCATGCGCCTGTATCTGAAGCCCCTCTTTCGCACGTCTGGCTCAAACAACATTTTGCGCGAGTGTTAGCGCAAATTTCCTACGTGCCTGTTGGTGTGTGTGATCCTTTCTCACGTATTATTACAGTCAAATAAACACCTGTGCGTAAAATCCACAAAGACCTATGGATTCATTTGTTTACGCAAGGGATAATACCCTTCCCCTTCTCAATTTTCTTACCTCTGCGTCTGATCATTTCCGGGTCAGAGTATTGCACACGGGTCAGAGTGTTGCTCGTAGGTATCTTGAGCTAGTTCACACTCTTGGTAGAAGTTTCCTTGCATTACAATTGGAGAGCCGTGGCCATGTGCCAAAAGCAGATGCGACCCCTGGACAATGTTTGCCGCAACGTCATTCTGTAGTTTCTTGGTGCGTCTCAAGATGGCGGACCGTCGACTTGCAATCAGCAGAATCTTATGGTTTTGGTGCCAAAAAAAGTTTGTCTCAATCATTTACGGATCAAAAATGACATACAGTAATGTGAAACATTGTCTCAGGTGGAACCGACGGAGTAAGAGTTAAGACTTAGCTCATGTTTTTACTGAATGAAACGTCACGCAGCAAAACTGTCCATTTCACACTAGTGCGGAGATTGGACAAGTTCGGAAACCTTTGGGAGGCAGTGCAGTGGCTTATGGGATTGTTCTTAGCTCCTTACGGGCTGATGAGGAACATCTCAAGGTTCCTCTGCTAAAGGAGGTACTAAAGGAAGCATCACAGCTCCTTTCCGAACTCCCTCCTGACTGCACTGACACATTTGGATGCTCCGTCCCACGGCTGATGATGGCGCTCAGCTCTTCATGTGTCTGGGTGGGGTTCCTTTGTGTACTTTGGTTTTCTTAGCACCCAACAAGCTAATCCTATAACTAGCTACTTCTTATGTCGTCAACATCGGGGTAAAAAAGGTAAGCCCGTGTGCTGCACCACAGATATCCACCGATCTAGAATGGATCAAGTGCAATAGTATACGTGGTGAGTGCGATCATGGAAGCGCCTTCGCCTTCTTAGATCAGTTTCGTGTAAGAAGCTTTTAGATTTGGGTAAAGCTGAACTGGAGAAAAAGTAATCGATGATGGAAATCATCAAGTAGGGTTCTTCCAAAGGGATATACTTGACAAATGATAAATAAGTAAATAAGGAAAGGGTAAGTTTCTTCAGCCGGACCCTCCTTGGTTGACTATTTGAACTATGGTTTTGAAGGTGAAAAATATCAAATAAAGCTCATTCATTCATCCAAAGTGAGAGAAGTTATAATGCTTTGAATGACAGATACTGTACCTCTTCCACATTTGGACGACACACTGCAGATAAACAGCCTAAAAAGGTTCCACCACTGAAAAGAAAGTGAAAGAGGCCAAGTGGACCTTACGCGGTGCTGACCAACAGAGCAGAAATAATATGCAGCAAATGATCTTTTCCACATACCACACGGCATCGCTTCTGTTTATGAATTAGACATAGCACATGACCACTAGACATTTATTTTTTTTATTTGATAGATTCACCTCTCAAGTGCTCGGTCTTGCTCGGAGAGACGTAGCTCGCTGCTGGTATCGATCTCGGTACAACTTCTGCATTCAGATGTGATCAATGAGAGCTGCTTTAACCGTCCACGCTGAGGCTGAAGGCGCGTCGAGGTCTGGGAGTCAAAACACCGGATACAAGAGCCATTTGCAGAGAACCTGCAACGATGTGATGTGACACTTAAGGCAAGGGTCCTCAAACTACAGCAGATGATTTAACCCTGACTTGTAGAGCACAAATGTCCCTGATTGTGTAAAAAAAAGTCTCTGGCCCATTCCTTTCCAGAGTTATGATTTTTTTTAAACTAAATAACCAGTATACTCATCCCAGCCACTAAGGGGCAACTTCAATAAATAAAAGAGAATTCCACACGTGTCCAGCAGGGCCACTGACATAAGAGATCAGGATATAAACAACACATTAGAGCCACGTGGTAAATGAAGCTTACACCACAGAGTGTGGAGTGAATGAATAATGACTACACTTTGAGAAACTTGTGACACAGGCTTGTAAAGCACAATACAAGTGTAAGCCGTTATTACTTTGGTCACATTACGCAACAATGTTTAATTTGAAAACACAAATAAATGGAATCCCTGTGGTCCATCCATCCATCCATTTTCTTCCACTTTTCCGTTGCCGGGTCGTGGGAGCAGCTGTTTGAGCTGCCCAAATCCCATTGCACCAGCCCCTTGCGGCTCCTCCTGCAGGTGGTGGGTCCATAGAAGGACGGCCTCATGGTTCTAACCAGGCCTGTTGGGTCCTAGGTGACGGGTCAGACAAAGAGCGGTTCAGAAGCCCCTTATGAGAGACTGTTTGCCTGTTTGAGACCCTACCAGGGGCACGAAGCCCCCGACAACAGAGCCCCCAGGATCATTCGGGTGCTCAAACCCCTCCACCACGTTAAGGCGGCGGTTCCAGGAGGGGGAATACCTGTGGTATTTCATATTAAAACAAAGAAGACTTGATTACTGTTTTTGCAAACTACTACAGCTAAACAAATATGTGCCTGGAATCAAGTGTTGATCTTGTGGATGTGCCAAGCTGATAATCTCTACTTCACAGTGAGGCCTGCTGCATTTTGGTCTGGGTCATACAATTCTATGTTATAGCCAACCCAGCCCGGCCCCTGTCACAGTCTGGAACAATACTGTGGCCCCCAGATAAAAACATGCAACATGCACACGTAACATGCAAAACTGACTATTTTGAAGCTTTAAACCACACTATAACGTTGTCCCCGCATCCAAAACAGATCTGGCATGTTCATCAATCAGTCAGTCAACTTTTATTTCTAGAGCCCTTGACAATACACAGGGTGACCAAAGATCTTTAATCAACAACATAGAAAGGAAAAATTCAATTCAAGGACAATTCAATACAAAAACAATGCAAGACAATACATCAAAAAAGAGGCAAAAATATGTGACATCATTACTGTGTGTTAAACTCCTTTCTGAAAACAGAGAGTGCTCAGGGTCTCAAATGCAGCATTATAAGCAACAATTACGTTTTACTGTGTTCAATTATTATACGAGTTTGTTTTTTTCGTTCACATTTTCAAACTCCAAACTGTGTGAAACTGAAAGGCTGTTGGAGTGAATTGACGGCGATGTTCTATTCTCAACAGTCAGGGAAACCGATAAAAACTCTTGATTGTTCCTGACCTTTAACATCTCCATTTCAGTCGCACACCACATTTTCCACTCTCATTTTGAAAGTCTTTCCGAGGGGTTTCTCAGTATTTTCATTCCTGTCTAATTCATTGAGTTCTGAACCCATAAAAACCCGCAAAATTGTAATTTCGTTTCGTACAGTTTGTTAAAAACTAAACAAGTTGAACAAAATCCTCTGATCAAATATTTGTCACCAATATGAATCTATGAATCTAGATTTTGTGTCAGAAAGTATCAGCAATCTCGGCCTTATTTTGCAATGTTTGTCTCATATTTATGTCAGTAATCAACAGAAAATGTTTAATATTGAGAAAAACCGTTGGCTGCAAATCGGATCACGGTTCAGTGCGTTTCAGCTGACTTGGCCTGGGTGGCGCGTGGTGGATGATGATGGACAGGTTGTGTGTGTATTTGTGTGTGCGATGTATGCATGGCAGAGTCTGGGCCGATACTTCAGTGCTGGTGATGTATAGCCCAGAGCCGGCCAATAGGAAAAGTGCTGATGCGTCTGGAGCGTGGAGGAGTGCAGGCAGAAGCATGAGTGATGGACGCGCCGCTGTAGTTACATCCATCTCCGCCAGCTCATAAACGGCCTCTGCCGGATATTTACAGAAACTGGACATTTCTTACGCAAGTTCCCCTCTCTCGTGGCTGGAAACACAAAGGCCTCCCTCCACGCCTCCACTCAGGATTTCTTGATTGATCCCCGCGTGGAAATGATTTTTTTGTTACGGAAAGAAGAAAAAATTGAGTTAAAATGGAAATTAACTTAATTAACATTTTTTTAACTAAAAATGTATAATCATTATTAGGGATGCACCGATACCACTTTTTCTAAAACCGATACGAGTACGAGTACTTTGATTTAAGTACTCGCCGATACCGAATACCGATGCGAGTACAAGGCATTTTCTTCAACACTCTTACTTTTTTCACAGCAGATTGGTTTGTAATTAGTAAATTTACTCATGTGCATTTCCTTAAGTAAAGTAGGCGACACATTTAAGAGCAGTTATATTAGAATTGTGCTGATGCCATTTATTTATTTATTTAATTTTCATTCAATATAATTTTTTAATTTTGTTGCACTGTCCATCATAGACAGAAAAGCCCATGTCCTAAAGTTCCCCAGTGCCTGTGCTTTATTCATTTATGTGTTTTTATTTAACAAGTATTGAGATGTTACTTCAATGGTCTCTTTTCGCCTTTACTTCAGCTCTGTGTAGATTTTCTCGTGTGTTTTGTAGCAACTTAGCGAGTAGCTACAGCATTTTCACTGTTCTGCTGCAGCTCATTTTCGCTGAATATAAACATGCTGTAGGCTATCTCTTTAATTTGAATTTTCTGAGGAATTTTTAGTCGCTGGGTTAGTTTTTCCGATGCATAAAGCCCTGGGCATAAAACGACGTCAGAATGGCCAAAACTGCTAGCCGCGAGTTAGCAACGTTAGCCTGTATCTTGTAAACACTGCAGACTCCACGTTGCAGCACTAACAACAGCTCTGGATAAATCCAGCACAGACTCTGATTAGAGAGCGCAATCTGTAATAAAGTCAGCTCTATGTGGATAATAGTATTTCCACTAAAGAATTCTCCAGTTTGTTGCTATTTTCTCTCCTCAGCTGAGAGGTGCGCCTCGTAGGTGTGCTGGCCGCACGTCAATTGGTATCGGTTTCTGGTATTGGGACCCCATGAATGAGTATGAGTACAAGCATGTGGTATCGGCCCGATACCCGATGCTGGTATCGGTATCGTTGCATCCCTAATCATTATCTATACAAAAATCATCAATAACCCTCAATGATCGTGATGTCAAATTGCTAAGCATCATGGGATTTGCAGCAATAATAAACTAATGGAGATTTTGCTCACATTAAAACACTTGGACACCACAGTGAGTTCAATGTATGTACCAGCAGTGACTCCGCAGCTAATGGAGGTGTCCCACAGCTTTTAATTCACCTTGTTTTATTGTGTTTAGCTAATATTAGTCTATGGAGAATGATTGCTACTACCCACAAACATGGCAGATCTCCATGGCAACCGTGCATTTTGCCGAACTCCATTGTGGACCGAGTGAGAGGGAATGTGCAGAACAGTCCTGATTCTGGAAAGCATCCTCTTCTAGTCTGAAGAAGGGTCCAGGTCTACCAGTTCAGCCCTCAGCATGTATGTTGTAATACTCGTTGCAGTATGTGAGTGAGTGGTTGGGAGGGGAATCATTTGTATAGCAGTTTTCACATGACACAAGTTCTCAGAAGCGCTTCATACAAGGGAAGGGGGATTTTCATTCACTCACAACGGTTTCCTGGTATTCCCCGGCGATCTCCCATCCAGGTACTAACCAGGCCCTGTCCTGCTTAGCTTTTGTGATCTGACGGGTCCGGCATTCACGCGGCGGTATGGTCTTACAAAAGCGCAATGAAATGTGTATACGTGCCACAATCAGTCAATCACAGGGCAGCTGTGGCTACAATAGTAACCTACTCGTACCAAGTATGGTGTGAAACAACGTTATTGACGTTATCGCCACAACAGCACAGTGGGGATGAAAAGTCGCGGGTCGGGGATACACGAGGAACTGATACACCCGGTCTTTGGAGCAGAGCGCAAGATGCTCGGACACTCTCTGAGCAGAGACAGTCAGATGTGGGCGTCAGGACCTCAGAACAATGTATGATGTGAACTGCCAGCACACACAACGCTTATTTAGGTGCACAAGGCTTTTTTTGTACCTTTGTATTAATTTTTATAGCGCTTTTATTGTGATAGGTTATGATTTATAGCAGCAGCAGGCAGTATGACACAAGTGTCAAACACAAGGCCTGAGATGATTTAATCTGTAGAATTTATGATCTTGTAGAGCATAAATTCATGTCAAAAACAAAAAGTCTCGAGCCCATTCCTGTGCATAATTATGAAGTCTTAAAGGAACAGGCCACTGTTTTTTCATACTGAAATATGTTCTTACCTGAGCTTAGACGAGTTGATACGTACCTGTCTGGTCTTTGTGCGTGCACTCAATCACGCAAAACGACCAAAGATGTTGTTGGCATTTGGCCTCTCCCAATGTATTCCCATAGCTCCAAACGGGGGTGAAGTCAGAAGCTACCACGCTCTTCCACGGGCACGCACAAAGACCAGACAGGTACGCATCAACTCGTCTAAGCTCACGCAAGAACATATCTCAGTGTGGAAGAACTGTGTGCCCTCAGTCACGCAAAAATACCAAAGATGTTGTTCGCCTACCTCAGTATGGAAAAACGGTGGCCTATTACTTACCTATTACCGCGAGATGATTTAATCCGGCCCCCGACTTGTAGAGCACAAATCCCTGAGTATGTCAAAAAAAAAAGTAAGTCTCTAGCCCATTCCTGTGCGGAGTTAGGATATTTTAACTAAATAACCAGTTTACTCATTCCAGCCACTAGGGGCAATTTGAATAAATAAAAAATAATTCCACAGGTGTCCAGCAGAGGGCACCTACATAAGAGATCAGAATATAAACACATTATAGCCACATGGTAAATGAAGCTTACCGCCACAGAGTGTGGAGAGAATGAATAATGACGACAGTACTTTGAGAAACTTGTGACACAGGCTTGTAAAGCGCAATACAAGTGTAAGAAGTTATTACTTTGGTCACATTACATAATGATGTTTTATTTGAAAATAAAAATCAATGGAAACTAAAACAAAGTGTGAAGACTTGATTACTATTTTTGCAAACCACTACAGTGAAACAAATATGAGCCTGAATCAAGTGTTGATCTTGTGGATATAGTTGTGGGGACGACTGTGCAGGCGAGTCATCTCTACTTCACGATGAGGCATTTTGATCTGGGTCATACAATTATATTTAATAGCCAACCCGGTCCGGCCCCCCATCACAGTCAGGAACAATAATGTGGCCCCCAGAGAAAAAAGTCTGAGGACCCCTGCTTTAAATAAATAACCAGAATGCTCACCCCAGCCACTGGGGGCAGCCAAGATCAAAAGAAAAGAATTCCACACGTGTCCAGCAGAGGGCACTGACATAATTAGAAATCAAGATATAAACAGCACATTATAGCCACGTGGTAAATGGACAGTCTGGCTGTGATTGACAAAAACGTGCTGCACTTAATCTAAACCCCTGCAAATCTGGCCCAATGCAAATGATCATTCAGGAGAGTATAGTACACCAATATAATCATATTTTCATGAGCACAGCATGTGTGGGTGAATCTCATCAGCAGCAAGTGGAGTGTGTGAATGGATTCTCTCTATTACTCAGTAAAGTCGTACATGATCATATAATCATGAGCGCAGCATGAGGGCCTCCACAGTCAGCAGTGTCTGGGGGTCACGTATGGTCAGTGAATGCACCGCGACGGGGGCTGCATGTTAAACAGTCCTCGAGCCCTCCCCTCAGCGTGACCTCCCACGGGGGTCCGAGCTTTCAGCAGGATGGTCCCTCTCTCCGGGAGCACTTCGTCAAAGTCAGCACAACACTGGAGCCGCGCAGATTTAGGCAAAACATTTATGATATTCATGAGTGAGCTGACGAAGCAGCGGGGTAACCTTGGCGTTATCGCAGTAAACACCATCTACATTAGGTGGATTACCGACAAGGAGAGACGGAGCCCAGCTATTGACTCTGGGGGCAAACGCAAAAGACACATCGGTTTAAGAGTCCAATAAATCATCAAGATTCTTTCTCTGGGAAATTATGTTCATGCCGACACCAGCCGTAACTTTGCTGTTCTTTGGTGTTGTGGAACTGGAACTGAAAAAAAACACGCCAACAGAGAAGCATATGGCGGCTGGGAGAAGTGTTGTGTTCACTTCATTCACCAATCCATGTTGCCAGCCAGTCGTTTTTCTGCTGTCGATTCCAATTTTGCCAGTTTTTTTATGAACATCGAGCAATGATTCCCCAAACTTCACAATATGAAATGTGGCGTAGTACCGTAGTAGGGCTGTAAATGTGATATGTAAATGAGAGAATGCTGCGAGAGTAAAACGTGCACAAAATGCTGCCGATCCAATATTGCAAAAGTTGCTTCCCGTTAATTAAAAATAAGCCTGTTCTTAACTGAAAAAAGGGTAATGAAAGCGAAACTAGTTTGGACAGGAGTGTCAAACATAAGGAGATGATTTAATCCAAAAGTAAGTCTCTAGCCCATTCTTGTGCGGAGTTATGAATTTTTAAAGAATAGCCAGAATGCTCATTCTAGTCACTAGGGGGCATTAATGAAAGAAAAAAAAAGGAAAGAGTTCCACACGTGTCCAGCAGAGGGCACGGACATAATAAGAGCTTAGGATGTGAACAACACATTATGTAGCCACGTGGTAGTCTGCCCCAGGGCGGCTGTGGCTTCAATAACAGCTTACCACCACCGAGTGTGGACTAAATGAATAATGACTATGTAGTGCTTTGAAACTACAGTCAAGTTGGGGCTTTGACCAAATCACAGCTTATTATTATTCAAAAAATTATCTATAACATGCGGCCCGCGACCCGCCGTGGGAGCTGAATTTCAGCCCGCGACTCCCCTGAGTTAGGAGGAGCCGCTCTGAGACAGACACCTGTTTCCGCCTGTGTCTGCTGCTGTTTAGTCCGGCCCAAAGACTCACCTTAACCAGGGCCGGTGTGAAAACCCCATCAGACTGATTCATTTATTGGTTTGGATTTTTTGTTTTAAACTTGTCCTATCCATTTTGACAAAGTATTGCAATTCCATAATAGCCGCATGCGTGTGATATGTATCGTCCCTCCTCAAGTTAGAGAAGGGTCGATACACGAGACATTACATTACGATAGTTGGAATGAGTCTGGATCACAACTAACCATGTAAAGCCCCTATATTAGTTTTTTGTTTTTAGTTTCAGAAAGAGATTTTAGTTGCGGGTCAAACTCACTCCTAGCTCACGCAACACTTTTCTAATGCTCCAGTTCTTCACAGGGAGGAGTTTCTAAGCACACAAGCGTTACAGTCGCAAACAACAACTAGCCGCCAGTACAGAACCATTCAAAAGGATTTATAATTAGATGCAAAGCGCACACACAATTTTTTTTCACAGATGTCTGCTTTTACAAAATATCAATTTTGATTCCAATGCTTGACAAGAAACAACAAGAAAAAAGAGTAGTGCAGGGCAATGGTGCTGATTTGGTTCAAAGCCAGACACGACTGTGGCGTCATGAATAATAATAATGGCTTACACTTGTATTGCGCTTTACAAGCTTGTCATAAGTTTGCTATTGTAGCCACAGCTGCCCTGGGGCAGATTAATAAACCATTAAACAGCTTGTGATTATTGACTGTTTGATTAGATTAGGAAACTTCTCTTCAAATAAGTGCACGTTCAGTCTCAAAATACTAAGTCATTAAAAAACATGCAATTTCTGTCTTAAAGGGACTATAGAGAGTTTTAAAATGTTAAAAGTAAGCATTTTCCCACCCCTACATGATCCAGCCATGTCCTAATGTGTAGAATGAGCTCAGACCTGTTCACCACAACTGCCTCTAAAATCCTGCACTGTCACTCAAAAAGGTGTTTATTCGGGTCCGAAGTGCCGTCATGCACGAGCTTAATATAGAGACTGCAGTAGAAAAACGACCAGCTTGCATCTAGTCCCTTTAAATTACTCGAGTAGAGATCAAAATACTCGCAGCTAGGTCAAAATATGGTTTCAATGAAAAGTAAACAAAATGTAAACTCGCTGTAGGTAAAGGTTACAAAACGGAGCAAAAGCACAAAGTGAAGGGTCGCTTGTAATAAATGAAGTAGTTGTGTACGATTTGGCTTTAATGTAAACTTAAATAAGATCAATCAATGTTTAATCGCTAGAAGTGGTGCTTTGTACGCTACAAACGCACATAAATAAACATAAACAATCAATGAGGCCCAATAGAGCTTTGTACGGGAGCGGCAGCGAGGCTAAAAACAGACTAACAATAACTGCTACCAAAAAATGCACAAATAAAAAAAAACACAAATAATGACCCGAGTGTGTGTAAAAAAACTCACCGTTGAAGATACATCACTTCGTTCCAAATTATCATGCAAATTGTATTTCAGTGTCAAAAAGGTAAAAAAAATAAAAAATCAATGAAACTCATGGATGGTGTTGTGTCGGGGCTTTTTGAATCACTGACATGAATCTCAGAGACCTGGGATGATTAGCCGTCAGTTTAAACCCAGTTAAGGGAAAAACTACTGAAAAAGGACATTCCACATTAATAAGCAGATCATCATTTTCAAGCAATATGGTAAAGAAAAAGGATCTCTCTGCTGATGGAAAGTGTGAAATATTTGAAGGTGAGGTATAAAAACCTTCGATATTTCACGAAAGATTAAACTTAATCATAGAACTGCTAAGATTTGTGCAGATAAAGGCACAATGAGGACGGTTTCTGCCAGACATAACATCAGATTAATAGAACAGCTGCTACAAAGCAGCATACAGGTATTTGAAGCTGCTGGTGCCTCTGGAGTCTCCCGAACATCAAGGTGTAGGACCCTCCAGAGGCTGCAGTTGTGCATAAACCTTCTATCCGGCCTCCCCTAAACTGTTCATTGAAGCTCATGAACAGAAACGACTGCAAGGGGCTCAGAAATACATGAAGGCTCATTTTCAAACAGTCTTGTTCACTGATGAGTGAGTGCTGTGTAACCCTGGATGGGCAGATCAATGGAGTAGTGGATGGTTGGTGAATGGCCACCATGTCCGTTTAGGATCCCTGATGGTGTGAAAATGATCTCTGAAAAATATGTGGAGTTTCTGACTGACCACTGTCTTCTATGCTACAAAAAGAAGAGCCGTGCTTTCCTGAACAAAATCCTCTTCATGCATGACAACGCACCATGTCCTGCTGTAAAGAAAACCTCTGCATCACTGGCTGCTATGGGCATAAAAGGAGAGAAACTCATGATGTGGACCCCCTCCTCCCCTGACCTCAACCCTGTTGAGAACCTTTAGTGCATCAAGAAAAACATCTATGAGGGTGGGAGGCAGTTTTCATCCAAACAGCAGCTCTGGGAGGCTATTCTAACATCCTGCAAAGACATCCAAGCAGAAACTCTCCAAAAACTCACAAGTTTAATGGAATTAAGAATTTTGAAGCTGCTATCACACAAGGGCTCCTATGGTAAAATATAACTTGACCTGTTTTTTACTCTATTTATTTTTGAAAGAAATACAGTTATCACTGGTAGGTAGGTATTCATATTATCCTCTAACAGTTAAAGACTTGAAAATTTTGCTGACTCTCATTTGAGGTGAAAATTTAGAAAATCAGAGAAAAATGTCATTTCCATAATAATTTGGAACGCAGTGTATAGCAGAATACAAATGTGATCGCAACTTTGTTGTCACATTGCGTTTTCGTCACCTTTTTGTTTCACTTTTTCGTCATGTTGTCGCCTCGTTTTTGTCACTTTTGGCTACGTTTTCATCCTCGCTTTCACCGCTATTTTGGAGCTTTTAGATTTTGTGTTAAGCAAAACTGAAGAAACTGTGCTCGGTTCAGGCGGGGGTTAAGACGTTAAACTCTACAAAATCGTGGGCTGGATTGAATCATCTCTTGAGTTTGACACATGTGGTGTAGGAGCGTTCGAAGATCACTACGTCCTGCTAAAAACAAGTGGACTTTCTTACAAACTCTGCCTTCATCAGCATATCAGTGAGATGGTGCAATTTGTTTGGTTTAAAGAAGAAAAATGTAAGTGCCGTGCGCTTAAACACGTCTAAACTGGATCTAGTGCGGCTCGCAGAAGGCCTTTTGCTGCCGCCTTATGTTTTCCTTTCCTGCCTCTGATATGAATAATACATCGCCCGCTGTAATTACTTTCTTGTTTATGGGTCTGGAGCATACAAATGAGAAAATGACTTCACTTCTTTCTTTTTTTTAAAATATATTTGCACCGTGAAATGGTATTTCCGTTCGACGGGGCTTCCTCCCATTTAATATTGTGAGTAAGACGCACAGTTATTTCTTCACACCTCTCTCTCCCGTGACGCCTCCATCAGGCGCCCGCCCCCGTCTTTCCGGGTCAAATGTCGCCGTGTGTTTGCATCACGTTTGGTCCGTCGTGAAATGCAAGACCGTGAATTTAAAAAAACTAAAGATTTCACACCAGCGCGGAGCGAGTTGCCGGAAAAACGTAGACACAATGACGCCGGCCAAGGTGACATTATAAATATGGATTGTTAATTATTATGAATCATGATTTAATAGATGTCGGTGATTTGTTGTGTAATGAACGTGGAGCCTCAGGGAATTAGAGCCAGCTGCCGTACGATTGGATTAAGTGTAAATCATAAGTAAGGGGGAGCTAATTGTCAGAGCGCACTTTAAATGGTAGACAGAGAGCTTAATGGGGCGGAGGAGCTAAAGGAAATATGATAGTAAATGTAGTAAACACGTTACAATTGGATGTTGAAACAGTTGACGGTTATGTGTACGGTGTATTAGGGCCTGAACGACTGCTGATTTTTAGAAGTTGACTTTATAGTCAAGAAAGTCGACGTAGAGTCAACTAGTCGTGCGATGACGTCATAATATTAACAACGGAAGAATAAGTAAGGATTAAACAGCTCAGAGCCGTGCATTAGGTAAGCTTGTGCGTTGCTCGGCAACGTTTTGCTAGGCTAGAAGCAGCAAGGCTAGTAGCTAGCTTAGCTACTTAGTTGAAGGTGCAGTTGGAGGAGTGGTGGCGAATCTCTGGGTAAGTTGAAAGTCAGACTCACGCTAACTTCACGAGCGATTCCCCCAACTTCTCTCGCAGTGACGGGGACAGAGATAGTGTCGCTACTACGTACGCGCGGAGTGATATGAAAGCACGAACTCCGTTGCCACTGGCAGCGGTCATTATTTTTTTCAGAGGTCCTTTATCAGAAAATAATGACCGGTAGAACGTTGGGAAATCCCATTCAAATCAACGGAGCTTCTACTTACGTTGTGAAGAGCCGTATAATAAAATCATAATGCACGACGCGGATTCGAGAACACCACGACGCGCATCGGAGTGAAGTGCATTATAACCGTCTAATGCACGGCTCTGAGTTGTTTAATCCGCTTATACCATGGTCCCACAAACGTAACATTTATAATAAATGTTTTTTTCATTTACTAAAGTCACTAAATATGCCAGACCACCGGGACTATTTTATGTGGGTTATTAGCCGGTCACTGAAGGCTCGTCTCAGAGCGAGTCATTCTCCGCAGCTATTACGAGGATCTCAGTCAGACGCAACCAAACAACATAAGCACACAATCACAACACAACAGGACTAACCCGGCACTTTTCCGTGGAAGTAAACACCGATATGCGGCACTCGTGGGCAGGAGTTATTTCACTTTTACGCTGTTTAACCTGAAGCTAGCTAGCTAGCTCAACAAGCTCAACTGTTTATGGAAACAGCTGCGGTGGAGTCGCTCACACCTGGGCCCCCCCAACTGAAACTTTTATGTTTCACTTTACTAATCCAGACAAATATGCTTAAATGCAGGATCATTTTATGAATAGTGCCTTAACCGTTTTCAATAGAAATGGAAAGCTCATATTTTATTAACAGTAGCTAACCGAGCTGCTAACTCTCCTCTACAAACATTTATCAAGCGGTTTTTTTTGGCCAAAAACATTGAAATGAACACAAAATCATCTCATACGTTCCTGTCAGTCACTAATTACGCCTTTATCTGATTCAGCTGTGTCATGCGTTGCTATGGCGATGCCCACAGCGGAGTGATATCCCAGTGATTTAACTACCGGACTACGTGTGCGGTTATACCAAAATAATGCACGCTTGTTTGCACCCACCAGCCAATCAGAATCCAGTATTCACCCAGACCATGGTATAACGCCTAATTAACAACAAGTACAATATGTTCAGGTCCAAATCCGTCATGTTATAATGTAGGCTCACATGTAAGCAGGTTTTACAGCGTATTTTCTGAGTTAGTATACAATATAGTCACTTAATACCATTTCCTAGCTTTTAACTTTATTTTTAGGCAATTCTGTGTTTACCTGTGTTTACCAGTGTTTACCTGCGCCTCCAGAAACAAACAGATCCGCGTCCTCACTTGACACTGTTGACACGGTGTGTATATGAGTCTAACCTTCTCAGTGTAAATGTGAATTTTCCTTTTTGCAAAACTCCGCCCCAAAATGGTTATTGTTCAACCAGACAAGCTAGCAACCGTTACTCTGAAGCTTGGTCCGTCAAGCCGCAGACCTCCAATGCAAAACAATGGGACATACCAGCACTGAACACTGAGCAGATGCACTTTATTTGCTGCTAACCACCAAAAACCCGACCAGACGAAGAAGAAGAAGCAAAATGGTGAAGTGATCTGCCTATGGAGGATATAAATCAGACACGAGGGACCACAAGAGTGTAGGGGGGATCAAGAACCGGTTTCTACAAGAAGACCCGGTTCTGCTTGAGCAAAGCATCGGAACCGTATGTGTACTCCATTATCGATCCCTCTTATTGATGCTCCTGCTCTGAAAACACTCTGTTTTCCAGACGCTGCTTCGAAGTAAGCAGGGAAACATCGGCCCAATCTCAATTCTATCCCTTAGCCTTCCGCTTAACCCTCCCCCTCCGTTTTGCGCGTTCACAAGAGCGATGCACACTACAGACAAAGGGGTTGGAGGAGTTTGACAAATCATGGAAGGAAGTTGCGAAATGAATCAAACGAACATCATCAATCAGCACGCTAACAACATTTATAAAGTTGCAGAACTCTTCGTTCGTGACTTTATTCCCTTTGTGGAACAGTTAAAACAGTCCATTGCAATTAACGCGTCAATTCTATGTTTTCGCTTTGCTGCTGCGAACGCTCCGTTTATTTGCGCTGTATGTGGCAGTTTGGGAAACCTTCAGGAAGCCTGGGTGAGTGAGTGAGTGAGTGAGTGAGTTAAGGCCTATTCATACTCCACAAGACGCAAGAACTTCTTGTTCTTGCACCCTGAGATGCAGAACAAAATGAAGTCACTTTTTCCTTGTCGCCATGGAACTGTCGTCAGTTACAAAACGTTTCCATGGCTACAAGGCAAAAGTGACTTCATTTTTTTCTGCAACTCGGGTGCAAGAACAAGAAGTTCTTGCGTCTTGTGAAGTATGAATGAGCCTTAAGTGGTTGGTGGTGGTCGCAGGGGCCGATGGCGCAGACTGGTTGCCTCGCTTCCGTCAGTCTACCTCAGGGCAGCTGTGGCTACAATAGTAGCTTACCACCACCAAGTATGGAGTGAATGAATAATGCAATGCAAAGTGTCTTTGAGTTTCCAGAAAAGTGCTGTATAAAACCGATGCATTCATATTTTTATTATTGGCTTAGGATTTTGTTTCCAAA
This sequence comes from Gobius niger, assembly GCF_951799975.1. Taxonomy (NCBI): domain Eukaryota; kingdom Metazoa; phylum Chordata; class Actinopteri; order Gobiiformes; family Gobiidae; genus Gobius; species Gobius niger. The sequence goes on from NC_136856.1 coordinate 33,339,284, forward strand.
CTTTCGATACGTCGCTATTGCGTGGCGCTGTGCTCTGAGCCTCGGTCCGAGACTGACCCGGTCTGAGCGCATCTCGGCAGCCTCCGCTCAGGCCCGGGGCTCAGAGCGGAGGAGGCCTGTCACCGCCCTGAGTGCACTGTGAGCGGGTCTACCTCTGCCTGTCCCCACTATGACTGCGCTATGAGCGGATCGGCTGATCTCTCACAGCTCTGGCTCACAGGCTGTAACAGAAGTAGCAACACATGGACGGGGGAAGGAGAACGTAGCGCCGGATGAAGCAGAAATAGATGAAAATCTGTAGAGTTTGGGCTGAGACTGAGTCCTGTTGTTTAGGTGTTACAAAACAGCATCAGTCTGTTACAAGTCACTGATGAACTGGCCATGTTTTGATCGGCTACGAGCAATAAGTCCGTCTGAATTTTTGGAGGCTACGGCAGCAGCACCGTAACCTCCGCTCAACAGGGTAAAACTAACTTAATAACTTTGAGCGCTATATTTCAGACACTTGTTGAAAAGTATGTAGGCTACAGCGAGGAAAACCCCCACGCCACAGCCCACTGGGACGGCAGGGTTTTTTTGTTGAGTTGGTGGGTCCAGATGAGGGAGAGAGCAGGTGGGCAGACAGAGAGGGAGTGAGGAGAGCGGGTGCTGCATTTAATATCACCTTTTAAGGTAGCTTAAAAAAAATCAGCTCAACGCATCGATGAATATTGAATATTGTCTCCACTATAAAGTTTCCACAGGAAAGTTTCCCTCCTCCTGGGAGGAGCCTAGGTCTTATGTAGTCCACTCCAGTTTGGGTAATAGTAATACTCCCTGGATGAATGAGAGCCTTCATAAACATGTCCAAAGAGATGACTCTTTTACAAGCTGGATTGGGAAAAAATTGGTTTCATGGAATTGGGCGAAAAACTTTGTGTACACTTACATATGTCATAATAGAATAAAAGCCGATGATACACATTACACAATTACACATTTTGATACTGAGTCTCTCATGCATGCATATACAATATGTGCATGAAAATTATTATGTCCATACAGCATATTTGTGTAATTAGATATGTATTACAAATACATATCTAATTACACAAATATGCTGTACCTTTTTCTTTCTCCTGGAATTAAATACATTTTATTTATTTAAAATCTTCATAGTTTGCTAATGCGTTCCCACAGATCTCAGAGATTCTTGGAGAGGCATATCCTAAAATGAATGAATTGGAGGCTGGCTGATTCTTAATTCTATGGGTATAAACACAAAACATGCTGATTTCCATCCATCCATCCATTTTCTTACGCTTTATCCGGGGCCGGGTCGCGGCATGCTGATTTATTGTTGTTAAAATGTACTTTACGGTCTAATGATGTTGTTTATTTGAAACAATTTGGAGGGTCTGGCCAACGTCGGCTCAACTGAATTACACCAGAAGAGGAAGTCTGTAAGGGCAGCAGTTTGGAGAAGGCCTGGGGAGACCTGTACATCATAACCATTCAACATGTTCTGGATACAACTTCATAGCAAAAGAGTTTCAGTCCATGCCAAACTCACGATGCGCTCCCTGCATGGACTATATCCCACTCCGACTCCTTTCAGTGCACCTGGAGACCTGCTCCGAAATCCCTGAGGTGTGTGATATGTAATGAGGTGGTTGCGTCTTACAACTGATATTAAATTATAAAAGGAAAATGTTACAATTTAATTACATAAAATGAAGCAATGTGGATTTTCTAAGCGGATAAAAGGGTATTATTACGCCTTACAATATAGTTCCCCTTTCTATCCGCTTAGAAAATCCACATTGCTTCATTTTATGTAATTAGACTTTTGTAGAGTAACACTTCATGTAACCATATTTAAAAAGGGAAAACGTGGAAGAGCTTGGTAGCTTCTATCTTCACCTCATTTGGAGCTATCGTGGAGAGGAGGAGAGGCTAAATGCTAACGCCGTCTGTGCTGTGTTTACGTGACTGAGGGCGCGTGTGAAGACCAGACAGGTACAAATGAACTCGTCTAAGCTCAGGTAAGAACATATCTCAGTATGTAAAAACGGTGGCCTATTCATATAAAGAGGGAAGTAACCATTCCACTGTACGTGCAAATCTCAGCAGGATTCTTTACCTACAACACCATTTGTTACTAGTGGTTAATGGTTCAAAACAATCACAACAGTCCTTCTTGAAGCCTAGGTCGGGCCCAGTTGTTTGTATTAAATGTCAAAACAAGGAATTACTTTATTGTTTCAAACACATTTGCAGTTGGATTCAAACTGGATGTTTCCGAGTCTCTGTCCTCTGATCAGTGAGGAGTAGTAGTAAGTAGTAAACTTAGGAGGTAAGACGAAGGCAAGCAGAGACCGTGCCACACTACTCAAAGACTTTCTGTATGGAAACAAGAGTGCACCTTTTACTTGGGAGCATCAATACCAACACGTCTACACCCAAGAGCTTGATATTAATATTTAACAACTAACCATTACTTTACCTGAAAACAAAAATGTTTAAGCGCATGCAGAGTACACATTTTAACCAACAAAGCCTTTATCAGTGACCAGTTTTCAATGGATTTCAGGTCAATAGACAGTGAATGTGTATCATGGTATGGAGCCCACACCATCAGTTATTTGATCGTAAATGCATGTGCGGTATCGATTACCTTGCCAATACAGCACCTAAGAACATGGTGACTTTCAGGAAACTATCACACAGGCAGTCTCGCATAGAGCAAATTTAGTAGACACTAGAGTTAAAGTAAAGGGTTAGACCAGACTTCACCAAATTAAGTACAAACATATACAGTACAATAAAGCAAACAAGTATTAAAACACAAATCTAGATTCCATGGCCGTAAGACCGTTGGAAGAGTCAAAAAAGGAAGGTCCTAGCAAAATGGGAAATTCACAAATTGTTCATTTCTGAAATTGCTTGTCAGGTACCCCTTAAATTCCCCCATAGACCCATGCTGAGTGGCACAGCCATAGTCCAGGATGTTAAGCATTTGTATAGCCAGAACAAAACACGACCTCCGCATTACACCCGCCAAAGGCAGCGTCCCATCAGACAACACATAGTTTGGTCGGCGCACATTATAAAGCAGAACCTTTGGGTGAAAGCCCATGATGCATTTTATAAACAAAGCATGACAGCGCAAATAGCCAGTGTCCAGCAATAGCTCGAGCTGCATTGGAAACTGTGATTGTTGTGTCGTCTGCATATGCTGCTGGAATAAGGTCAATACTTTGGGGCAATAACACAGAGCAGTCTTCTAAAACAGTCAATAGGTCATTTAAAAATAATATTAACAGAGTTGAAGCAATCACACTTCCTTGGGGTACTCCGGATTTCACGGGTAAAGGTGAAGAAAAGGAATAGAGTTAGCAAGACTGAACAACTTACTTTTTGTGTTAGGTATGTGTCTGTGGAGGAAGGTGTGGTGAGAGAGAGGTTTCTACCTCTTGCTGAAGTCGCCAATTTTGATGATGTTTCTATAGCTGGTTTCTACAGCTAAAAGAAAAGGGAATCAATGATTTGAAATGTGTTGCACAAGCATGGAGCAGCTGTCATGAGTGTTGGTGGCAAAACAGCACCCTGAGGCCATTTATGTCCATTGTTATGCCCATGACTTGAACCGTGTTTAATGTCACACATGAAGAGCAGTACCAGATGCTGCTGATTTGTTTAACACCCTGGAGAGCCTTTACTCGTTTTTCAGTGTGTCTCTAGTTCACCACCACAAGTTCATGGACACACAAAAACAACTTGGACTGCAACCAAGTGAGCTTGTGGCACTACAGTATCAACCACCCGATGGACATGTCAGGTAAAGTCAGTCCCTGCAGTTCTGAAGTCTTTCACTGCCATTGTAGAATGTCTGAGCACAATCAGGACCTACTGCTGTGGGATTAAAGGCAAAACTAGCAAACTTTTCAACTGTGTATTTACTCTTAGTTTTTTAGGCTCTACTGTTAATCACAGCAGGTTTGCACAGGTACCTCCAAAAGGAGAATGTTGACCTCGCCCAGGCCTTAGCATACAAGGACGCCTCAGATTCGGTGGAGTTTCAAAGGAAACTTTTGTTTCCTTCTTTAGATAGAATGCCGGCGGAACTTGAAAAGCGGTTTTCTGGTGTTAGTCAGGAGTTGCTTCAAGGCATTCAGGCACGCAGTCCTACATCTGCCATATTTTGTCTGAGCATCACTTGCACTCGTGGTTGAGAAGAACCTCTGGTCAAAGTTGGATTCACAATATGGCAGTTATGTCCATTGAGAAGGAAGAAGTCCTTGACCACATTGAGCATCAGAGAGTCATTGATAGTCTCTTTAAGAACAAGTCTGTATTTTGCGTTGGTTCTGTGCTACATTTCCAGTGCTCAGAAGGTTTCAGATGTTCAATCACAAATGATTTGTTTAATTGTTTAATCTTTCATTTGTGTAACTCATTTTGTAGCACATTGTACTCAGTTTGTTCTCTTTATGTTTTAATGCACTGTTGATTCAATAAATAAGTCATATTAATATTAATATTTAAAGCATTAGAAATAACAAATTAATAATCATGCCCAAGTGTGGCTTATTATTAACAAACAATGAAAGCGTTCACCTAATGAGCTTATGGTTTGTGTCCTCATGCCAGAGGGATAGTGGGCCTCTGACAGAGTAAGTTCTTACTATACAGCCCAACCCCTTGATGCCAAGAGAGTCAACCCGATGCATTGACAAAGTCACTCTTCTCCACTGCACACAGACGATACCCTGCTGTGGGCATCTCAGTCTGTGTATGTTTAACTGCATCATCCAGTGCTTCATCTGAAATGTCACTGTTTTGCTGTCTGGCGGCCAAACAAAAGTCACTCATTCTTCTTTGAATTGTTCTACTCAAAACACCCAATAAGCTAGCAATGCTCCGTATAGATTCATGTCCAGAAGCTCCAGCAGTCTTTCTTCCTCAATGTGGTACCTTGAACACCCCATTTCTCCAGCCTCAGTCTCCACAGCGCTGCCTGTTGCTGCAGTTTGAGCATTTTAACTTTGTGCTATCACAGCTGCCAGAAAATGCTGCAAGGCTTGCATTTTTTCTGGCTGGATATCTATATGCCTTGAAAGTGCTTCCCAGAGGTAGAGCTCCTGACGGCATGCGAACTAAAACGTCCATATCGAGAGGCATCCTTTCAAGGGCTGACTCGAGCTCTTCTCTCTTGTCTGAAAATGCCCTATAACAAAGGAAACTTGGTTTGTGTAACTTACATTTATGCACATTTCTGACTTCACTGTTCATTTTCAGACATACTTACATGGATATTCTGAGGTTCTGCAACAGCCATCTCTGTCATCAACTGACTGTTAACACAATACTGTGAAAAAATATATACTTATCAGTAGATACAAACAGAGGCAATAATGACAAGTACTAAAAATTGGAATGTCTGCGTCCAGTACTCAATGGTGGATAAAGTGTTTGATGTCTGTACTTGAGTGAAAGTACAGTGTGTCCTGGTCAGATATTACTCCAATACTAGTAAAAGTCGCTCTGTGAAATGATTACTGTAATGCTTAAGTTTCTCCCTCTCTTTTTTTTTTAAACTTAAACTTTAATTAGAGCAGTGCAGAATAATTGTATGGCATTTCCTTTAGTCATACTCATAAACTGTAATAAAATATTTTATATTTAATATTCTTAATCATAAGAGGCGGGTAGTATACAGTTACATCTACTCAAGAACTTCAGTAACTTTGTTAAGAAATGGTTCTTTTTACTTATACTTGAGTAAAATTACAATGAATTATCTGTACTCTTACTTGAGTAAAACATTTGGACTACTGTACCCACCTCTGCTCGTCATACATTGAAAGATGACAAGTTAAGTCTGATCCAATACTCTCACCTTAATATAAACTGCAGAATCAGTAAATGAGATGCTGGGGAAAGTGTAAATCCATTTGGGGACTATTTAAAGTCTAAAACATGTATAGTGCACTTTCCCCAGTCTCAAGTCGTCTGTACTACAAGCTAACTGTTAGCTAGCTTAGCTCAAACAAAGTTCCAAATCAAACAATTACCATTTTCCAAGCACATGTAGCCTGCTCTCAGATCACATCCATTACTGCATTCATTTAAACATCATGTTTTTCCAGATTAAAATAGAGATTTGGGTGAATTTAAATGAATAGAGAATAAATAGCTGTAGATGAATTTTCCCCATTGGCTAAAGGCTTTGATTTGGAAGTATTTTGCCAAATGTAAATTATATCGCCAAATATATCTTTATCATGATATTTCTTTTTCATACCGTGATATGCATTGGCCATATTGCCCTGCCCTAAGGGGTGCACAGAAATGTGTTCTTACGATGGTGGCATTTAGGCCACAGACGCGTAGAAGGCAAGTTACGAGCTCGCACATTAGGAACATGCACACACGTGTGTTATATTGGAGCGCATGGTACTGAATCTGAAATGTTCAAAGTGTGCGTGGAGAGTAGTTTACGTGCGTCTCACATGTCTATTTCTTGCGCGTGTGGTGTGAATCTAACATACTGTAGATACTCCTTGGATTTCTCCGGCTCGCCTATAGACAAAGCGTTATGAAATAAGTACATGGGGAAAATTGCATGTTTGTCGGAGGAACTTTGCAAAAAAAGAAAAAGAAAAGTAAAAAAAGAAAGTGACAAAGAAAAAAGCAACACTGGAGGATGTAGAAGATATCTCTTAATGCCATAGAAACACTGAAAATCAAACACTATAGCTGCTAACTGCACTGGCCAATCGTCTTACTCTCGCCGAAAATACAATCATGTTACTTTTAATCTACTCTTTTGTTGTGGAAAATTGCTTCAGGTGTTCTAATTTAATAAAGCGAAAGTGGATCAGTTTTTGGGGAGCAGAGAAAACTATAGCTGTCTGTTCCTGCATCTTTTCACGTCCCTGCAGAAATCACACCAATATTAGCGCTGATCCTCTCTGACAGAATCCTGCTTTGACCTTCTGCGCGCCCACTAGACGTAAACACCGAGCCAAGAAGAGGCGTTTAAGGACACTTCCAAAAACCGTCGCCCCGCACCCCTCTGTCGGTGTAATGGAGTGGAGTTTCATCTTCAGAGGCGTTCAAAAAGCCACGGTGCTGCTGAGGACTGGACATAATAATGAGATGAGGGAGACGGTCAGATCACAGCAGATCACACAGTCCCCGGGCCCGGAGCTAAAGTGGTGAAGACATTACGGTTAATGAAGATCGTAGGATACAGCGCCCCGGACAAAAGCATCGACTTTTCACATTGAGCATGTGGATAACAACTGAAGCTTTCTAGTGCTCTCTGGACTTTGATATTAAAGCTACACTGATAAATATACAGAGGTACAAAGTAAAAAAGTTAATTTTCAGGTCATTTTATGAATAACAATTTTCCAAGACACTGCATTTAAAGGTCCTATAACATGCAAAATCGACTTTTTGGAGCTTCTAGCTATCAAAAACACCCCCTGAGTGATTTTGACTTAAATCACACAGTTCTCAGCAATCCTCCTGAATCCTGCTCTCTGAGCAGCTGCTCCGCCCTCTGCTGGTGAACGACTGAGTTGCTCAGTTGTGTCGTCAAAAGGTGCTCGACGTCTGTAATGTAATGCCTTACGGCCTGATTTTAATTTGTAAAACAGCTTTTTCATTGTTTCTGTCGTAAGGAAGAAAGAAAGAAAGAAAGAAAGAAAGAAAGAAAGAAAGAAAGAAAGAAAGAAAGAAAGAAAGAAAGAAAAGAAAAGAGCCTGACTTTTATGTGCTGCTCTTGCGGTGACAGATGTCATGTTTGCACTGGAAGCTGTAAAGAAGGAGTTCTTTCTAACCTACTCTGGACACACCTGTTCTTTTTTCTGACCTAATGATAATGTCACGGAGAAAAGCACGTTTGTGAGGACAGGACTTTATTCACCCTTCCTAAAGAAGAGGCCACTCGAAGTTGGAATTTATTTCCGGGATTCAGCGACTATCAGCCAATATAGTGTTTGTCTGTGACTGTCACTGATGGATGTTTGGTGAACCATGGCCAGAATCAAAGTGGATTCACTTTTATAACCAACGCGAGTCCCTTAATGTGCGGCCAGGACAGAGCGGTGAGTCAATCCAAACGTGTGCTAGCTTGTGTGTTAGCCATTTATGAAGCTGTGTTGCAGATGTCAACTCCTTATTACTGCATCGTGAAGTAACTTCACTTATTGCTGTAGTATTTATATTTCTACTACTGCAAAAGTTGCATGAGCGGAGAGGGGGGGCGGAGTTAACTGGATCCAAGCGTTTTGTCTTCCGGGTTATAAAAATACCTCCAGAAAATACTTATATTTATCACAAAAAATAGTACTCCATAGTGGTAGTAGTACAATATATCATATAAATGCCTATACTTTACTTTGGAATGGCTAAAATAGCATGATACAGATCCTTTAATTTAAAGATATCAATTTGAAAATTTACGTCAGTGTAACTTGTAGTTTTTCTCTTTTAGACTTTTTTTAATGGATAAAAAACAGCATTGCATAGGAATAATATTTTGATTGATGATATTATTACTATAGCTTTAATGCATATCTAAATAAACTGGTTAAACTAGTTTTGAATTGATGTTGCCTTGATTTAGACTTTGTTACGCTGGTTAAGAACGTTCAAAACTCTGACATGTCGATTTGCACGGGACTAGAGTCAATTGAGGCTTTTTACCATCCATCCATCCATCCATTTTCTTCCACTTGTCCGTTGCCGGGTCGTGGGGGCAGCTGTTGGAGCTGCCCAAATCACATTGCACCAGCCCCTATGGCTCCTCCTGCAGGTGGTGAGTCCACGGAAGGACGGCCTCATGATTCAATCCAGGCCTGTTGGTCTCTCATAAGGGGCTTCTGAACCGCTCTTTGTCTGACCCTTCACCTTGGACCTGTTTGCCCTGGGAGACCCTACCAGGGGCACGAAGCCCCCGACAACAGAGCTCCCAGGATCACTCGGGCACTCAAATCCCTCCACCACGTTAAGGTGGCGGTTCATGGAGGGGGCTTTTTACCTTCCAAGTTACTGAAATGGCAGATTACAAATTTCAAGATTAGAAACTCTGAGGACAGTAATATTTACTTTTTACCTGAGGTCCCTAGACCATTCTAATCCTGTGAGAATAGGGCTTTATTGTACAGTTCTGGAGGGCTAGACACTGCCAGGCATATTCCACTGTGTGTTGGTGGAACTGCATCTTCATGTCCATTGGTCGAGTAAACAAAATCCAAATTGGCGACAATTTCCTCACTCCTATTTGTCTGTGGGCCCAGAAGTGTCATCAGTGACAGTCTCTCAATTCCCCGTTTAAACACTTTCCAAAAGCACATGGAGTACAGTGCATTTGAATGGAAAAACGTGAGAAAACTCTGTTCTCCAATGTCTTGGTGCAACATGGACAAATTGTGTCAATTCACCACGAACACTTTGTGTCGACCTATCACCATTTCATGAAGCCGCATCGATCCCAACGGCTGCTGTGGAACCAGTTCCTCCTATTGGATTGTGTCCATTCCACATGGTCGTGTTTGTAACCGGGGATGGTTCAAATATTACGACAGAGAGTTTAAAAATGTATACTTTTTATTCCTTTACCTCAGTGGAATTTTTATAGTGTAATAATATTTATAGATAAACCATGTACCTTTTACTTTGTGACTATTCGTGGAAATTAGGGGTCATGCACAAACGACATCATCATTCCAAGTAAGTTTCTCATGAGGGGCAACGTTCTAACAAGACAAAATGTCAGTTAAAAGTCAGCGTTACATGACATAATAAAAGGCCCATTAAAGCGATCATCTGTTCTTGTTTGTCCTGTGGCAGTCCCTCAGATTGATGGTGAGCCCTCATCTTTTTAAGTGGCACCTGTTCCTGGAAGCCTCTCACTTGTTCTCTTTGATTTGTCCCTCCATTATGGCAGCCCTGGTCATTCGTTTGGCCCGGCTGGCACCGTGTCGACAGCTGTCAGACGATCCCCGCACAGTGGAAGGGCTGGAGCGCGCTCATGTCAGGCATAACTGTGGCTTTTGGACACGTCAGAATTGATGTTTCAAGTCTTGAGGAGAATATGCAGGCGAGTGATTGTAGCGAAACGGCATGCCAACAAATCCATGGCCAGATGTCATTCGGACTGTATGGAGTTGGGCGGCAAGCACAGGCTGAGCAGAAGCAAGCACATTAGTGGCCTGCTGGAGGTGACTTCGGAGGGCTGTGGCTGTGCTCCTTCTGTTCCTCTGTGCACAAAAGGGGTAGATAGCGGTCTTGCTGCTGGGTTGTTGTCGGTTTTCCGACTTCGGGCCCGTCCACAAACACCGGGTGTACTGGCCATCGCGTCTCGTCCATTCACCAACACTACGTCGCACCACAGAGTGTCCAGAAGTTGACTGGTCTGCTCTGGTCCAGGATCCCTCAGCTCAGGAGCATGACCAACTTGCAAAATGGTTTCTATTCTATCAGACCAGTCTTTCCTTTGACTACTTCTGAATGACAACAAGGAAGTAGCAACATCGCAGAATATATGTTTATGTAATGTGCCTTTATAATAGTATGTTGTTTTGAGACTATTTGTAATGATTGGCACTGGGATCTATCTGAAAGAAAACACGATAATTAACGAACTTTTGTCAGTTGCTTTCGCCTGACATCTCACAGAAACAAGACCGTTGTTTTAATCGTGCTATGTTTCTGCTCGTTATATGAAAAGTTCAAACGATGGCTTGTTTCTTTCGGTCTGTGTAACAAGCTGCTGTGAAATGTTTGCTACAAGTTCTTCTTCGTCAGTGACACAGATCGTAAGGTGATGCTGATTGATAATTGTTTGGTTGATAATGTAATGGAGGTGGTGGACGCGCATAGCTGTGTTCTGTATCTGGATTCTCAGAAAGTGATATACTGTTAAACTAATGTCAACATGAGATGTACATATGATTACTCTCTGGGGGAGTACAGTATACATGCGATGCAGTCAGGTCATGTTCCTTGCTGTAGGTGCCATATGTTGTTCTGCATTCTTGGCTGTGCATACAATCCTATGTTTTATTTTTGAGTCGTACCATTGTAAAATGCAAATGTTGATTATATTGATTACAGGGTAGGCGCATATATGCTTTCTTGCCTCAGCTGAGGTCAAGGTCACACGGCACATTTAAAAACAGAGCACTACCCGCAAGTGCTTTCCATATTTAATGCAAAAATAACACAAAAGCAAACTAAACTGAATAATACAACAGAAATCTACTACTACAGCAATGTACAAAATGTCAAATAGCCCATGCAGTAACTTGAAATTGTCAACAGAAGAGGCTGCTCTGATTTCCAGAGGCAGAGAGTTCCAGAGGTTAGGGCCCAGGAACAGCAAAGGCTTGATCTCTGTTTTTTCGGTTGGACCGTGACCTAAGGTCTGAAAGCAACTTGTCAGAAGAGCTCAATGTTCTGCCCGGGCTGCGGAGGCAACAGTTTCAGCAGAGATGCCCACACTTCCCAATCCACGCACACTTTCTTCCACTCCTCTGGGGGCATCTCGAAGCATTCCCACGCCAGGTCCGACACATAGTCCCTCCAGTGTGTCCTAGGTCTTGAAAACAACGGGCCTCATTTACGCCTTCATAGGAAGGCTGAAACGCTCCTCTGGAAGAACAGATCACAGTCAGGAGGACTCCAACACACAAATAAATCTTCTTCAGGTCTGTACATGATCTTGTTCATGATGGAACCCAAAATTTGGAGTCAAATACAGTATATTTGTACAACACAATCCAATATCAATTGTTTTGAAGTGCACCATCTTGATTAATTCCAGGAAACATATACTTATAATAAAAAACATATTATTCAATTTGGTAATATCACTTGATGAAACAATAAATTTGCAATTAATTTTGCCGCTTATAAATATGACTAAATGTGCTTATATAGACGAACGAAGGCCTCAAACTTGCAAACTTGTGATTACAAGTTGGACGCTCATTCTGCCGCAGTTTTCTGACAGTGTCAGATTTGAATACGTTTTTAAAAGATGTTTGTGAATGAGGCCCAGTGTTATTTAAATGGAGGTTAAAAGTACTGTGTGATAGAACATGTACTTTAAAATGTTACGCAAGTACATTTACTTACCTTTTTTTTAAATTAACCTTTATTTAACCAGGACAGTCCCACTGAGATTAATAATCTCTTTTTCAGGGGAGTCTTGGCCCTGGAGGGGAATCTATTGTACATGTTATTAGTGGTAGGGGAAACCGGAGTACCCGGAGGAAACCTACGCAGACACGGGGAGAACATGCAAACTCCACACAGAAAGGCCCCGTCCAGGTGGGAACCGAACCCGGGACCTTCTTGCTGTGAGGCGTGAGCGCTAACGCTGCACCACCGTGCCGCCCAAGCATCACCGATGTCACCCACATCCACGCAGACATTCTCCCTGTACTTCGGCAACTTGCGAGGAAGAGTGATGGCATATTTTAAGTTCAAAGAAATATTTAACTTGGGATTGAACTTTTTATTCCCCCATTATTGGCCATGTGTCACTTTTATTTCTTGTTTGGGCTCCGCTGACTCGTAGCATAATGCGTGTTCCCACAACCTGCGGCTAATGCGCCAAGGCTAACGCTAATGCCCCGCCGGATACAGTGACAGTGAGGAGGTGAGCGAGAGTCGGCTGTGTTTCATTGAATGAGAAACTACCCGTAAATGGCAGCCCGGATAGCGTCCGGAAGGTGACTTTACGGCTGCCGTCGGCGCCTGGCGGGAAAATAAACAACTCGGCGAGGCAGAGAGAAGTGTCTCATGCAGGGACGCATGCGGAAGGACAAAGAGGCTGTTTGTAAAATGATTCTTTATCTTCTCACATAACTCAGACAATGGACAGCGAGTCAAACAAAGTTTACCTCAGGATAAGAGTGTCAAAAACAGGCTTTCAGGAGCCAGTACAGGTGACTGAACACATTGATATGCTGCATGTTCTAACATCACTCTCTTTCATTAGATTTATCTCTTTCATTTCATTTGTATTGTTCCTCCTCTGTGTCTAAAATACCTTTTTCACCCCACTGTTAGCCACCAGACCATGTCATCCAACAGACACATTAGAAGAGTTTTAGCCCAATTTGCTTCATCCCGAGTTCAGGCGTTACTCTTTTGGGGGTCACAAACAGTGGCAGCTCCTCGTGGACTGTAAGGGAAGTTGAACTTGCCCTACAAATTGACACACAAAAAGTAAATAAAGTACATTTTATTTGACATGGCATAATAAATCCACTAGAGTGGAGGGAATTCATCCATCCAAAGTCTTCCTCTAATACACCAGTCCCTTATGGCTCGTCCTGAGGGAGGAGGGTCCATGAGAGGGCAGCCCCAAGACGCCCCTTCAGTTTAAAGCAGTACTAAGTAACTCTTCCCCCTAGAGGTCATAAGCGCAACTGCAGGTGTAGTAGCAAGATACGATTTTTTAACTTATTAATTGTCTAGGAGAGTAAATACGACGCTGACAGGAAAGGCGAAAGGAGAGAGGGTTACTGTGCATCCAATTATACAATGGAAATATTTTTTTCCACTCAAATTTGGCTGTAAATACTGTTTAAAGTGATGTCAGCCCGCAGTTAGCTTTGCCCGTTAGCCTGTTAGCTTCTTCTTCGTGATTCCATTAGTGTGTATTGCTTTCTCCGGACCGGTGGCAGTCAAGTTGCAAACATGGTTTTCTGGCCAGAGACACCTGGGGGAGATGAAAGACCCTCCAGTCATCCCATAAACACTTGTATTACCCCCACAGGGACTACGGAAAGGATTTATTAAGGTAAACACGTTACTTAGTACTGCTTTAAGCACCAGGCGCAACCTCCGGGGTCACATAGTCATGGATCCCCTGTCATTCCCTACCTTAGCCTGGTGAGACCAGGATGAAACCCCTAATTTTTTTAGACGGAGGGATATCAGTCTGGGACCCACGTCCTTGTTGGTGGCAGTAGAAAACTCAAACAAGCCTGTGCATTTAGATTTGTTGATTTGCAGTCACATGTGGTTCTCGAGCAGTTCACAGGACACAGAAGTCTCCTCAATAGCAATCTATGGGCGGCGCAAGTGAGAAAGAGAGAGTTTTTTTTTTTTCCAATTGGCGGTAAATTGCCAAAAATACATCGATAGGTGAGTTTGGTGATTGACAATCCTGTTCGAGTAATACAGCGCTAATAGCACCGCATCTACGGCAGACGCCCGGCCCTTCGCTGATTGTTTTACTCCTCTTCTAGTTTGCTTGCGTAAGTAACACTGTGGAAATGCAGTTGATGCCACACCGACAAGGCGTTCCCAGGACAGCTCAGCGACATAGTCCTTCCAGTATGCCTTAGATCTTTCCCGGGGCCTCCGTCCAATAGGACGCACCCAGGACACCTGGTGCCCAAAACAGATGGCCAAGCCACCTCTGGACATGAGGGATCAGCTGGTCTCCTCCGACCCTATCTCTGAGGGTGCGCCCAGCCACCCAGTGTTGGAAACTCATTGGGCTGCATGTGACCCAGATCTTATGATCATCAGTGAGGGAAGGAACATTGATCGATGAGAGCTCTGCCCTTCTACTCAACTGTGCTACAGTTGTCAGATATACGTTGCAGAGACTGCTGTGACTGGCAGTCTACACAATGTCTCCGCAACTGGGACTGATTGCTCTAATTCAAAGGCCCTATATCACCGACCTGCAGTCTAGTTGGAGACTAGAGTCGCCGCTAGTCTCCGAGATGTCCCCCTTGTTTCTGTGACATCCCTGCAATGCAATCGCTGAGACATGTTGGATAGATCTCAAAGAGTTGTATGGAGTCTCTTTAACATCTCCTTGGTATCTAACAGGTCTCAGAGACATTGCAGGGACACAACTACTTGAGGAAGCGTAGACCTCTGTGGTCTCTGCTGAAATCCAACCCTAATATTTTCACCGAGACTACCTGGAGACTTGCTTTAACCCTCGTGTCGCCTCCGCGGGTCTTTTTGACCCGCTGTCATGTTCCGGGCATTTGGATGCAAGGTGACACAAGGGGGCGCCCTTCCAACCTTCTCAGTGGAAATGTGAGTTGACTTTCTTCAGAGTTAGACTTTAGGCCCGACACCATGAGTGACAGTAACATGACGCTAAATACAGTGAGCTCTTTGTTTCCAGTAAAAAGGCTGAGGCCTCATTGTTCTTCAGTCACAGACTGAGAAGTGAAGAAGGAAATCATGGAGCTTCTGCTTTAGACAGAACTTTAGTCTTCTGCAGCATGTAAGAGTCATATCATTTTCTGAAAGTCAAATATGGAGTAAAAACATAATATATGGAAGATTATTATTACAATTACAAAAAGAAAAATATTTGATATCTAATCAGTTCTAATCAATCAATCTAATATTTTTTTTTATTTACCCTCATTCAAAAAAACACAAAAACAAACCAGGTCATTTGTATCTGCTGTAAAGTCATGTTTGTCCCAGTTCCTCTGAGTCGTGGTGCAGCAGGACTGATGTGGACAGATGCTACAGAAGAAGCTCATGAGGTTCATTTCTTCAACAGTTACTATAGTAACTATTTTCTCCAAAGTAAAAGTAGATCTACCACAGTCCTGTCCACATCTGTCATGGTCTACCATGACCCGCCATGACCCACCATGACTCAGAGGAACTGGGACAAACATGACTCTACATCAGATACAAATGGGTAGGGTTTGTTTGGGTTTTCTTCTTTAGAATGAGAGTAAATAAAATAAAAAACTAATTTTTATATTAGATACAGGATTTTCAAATATTTTTCTTTTTGTAATTGTAATAACTATTTTCCATATATTATGTTTTTACTACAGATTTTAGTTTTAGAATATGATCAATCAAACTTTATAAAGCACTTTTCATACCAAAAGGAATCACAAAGCGCTTTACAGATTACAATATTTGATATGATATGACATGCCTCTTACATGCAGCAGAAGTCTGAAGTTCTGTCTAAAGCAGAATCTCCATGACTTCCTTCTTCACTTCTCAGTCTGTGACTGAAGAGCAATGAGGCCTCAGCCTTTTTACTGGAAACAAAGAGCTCACTGTATTTAGCCTCATGTTACTGTCACTCATGGTGTCTGACCTAAAGTCTCACTCTGAAGAAAGTCAATTCACATTTACACTGAGAAGGTTGGAAGGGCGCCCCCTTGTGTCACCTTGCATCCAAATGCCCGGAACATGACAGCGGGTCAAAAAGACCCGCGAAGGCGACACGAGGGTTATTGTCAGGGACATCTCGGATGACCTCACCATGACCAACGGCAACTGGAGTATCCAACTAGTCTCCAGGCCGGTGAGATAGACCCTTAAGTTGCTCGAAAAAGAAAAAAAAAACTCAATGCAAAGCCATTATGTCGCCACAGCTGCCTTTGGGACGACACACACAAAGTGGGGACCAATCTGCCCCATCAACAACACATAACCCCTCACCTGCACATACCACATCCTTTGGCAACGTTGGTGAAGCGTCTTGCTTACGGACACATCCATAGTATGCCCACAATCTCTGAACACCTGCGCCAAACTCATGATTCTTCCATAAAAAAAGGCAAGTCTGGCCGAGTTTACCTCAGGATAGCCTCGTCGGGAGCAGGCTTTCCGCAGCTTTTGAGAGTGAATTAATCTTGTTAGCGTTGGCCGGGTGACGCGCGGCATATTAGCTTCCCGTAGTATGACTGCCAACAAATCGTACTGGCACGCGCTTCCCTCCTCAAACGAAATGAAATGAATACAACTTATACGCTCAACCAACCAGTGTTTCTAGTTTGCGTTGGCTCGTGTAGGAACAGTAAAAAGGAAGCTTCGTGCGATGAAGCCAGGGCTGGAGGAGAACTAAATGTGTGTGTCAAAAATCAATGCAAGTGTGCCATTATTACTGCCACAGTGAAATGAAGGATATTATACTGCATGTCTTTTCAGTAAGTGCCCATATTGAATTTCCTTCTGTTCTTCCATCCCATAGAGAAGATGAGCCTCTTTCCAAAAGACAAGGATGTGAACATTTGCAGGTACCACAAAAACATTTTTTTTTTTTTAAGGGAATCCAGTTGTTGTTTTGCCGAGAAGACCAAGCTGGATACAGATAAGTGTTGAGCTACAATTTCACATGCATTTTATAGAATAGTCCAATACACAGAATTTCATTTGTTCTCAGAGCATTTGCTTCATTAAAGTCAGAAAGTAAAGGATCGGCGCGATGGTGAGCTCACTCCCTGAAACTGTGTTCTCCGTGAGCTATTGACTAATTTAATTTGGTCCATGCATGATTAAGGACATTGTCTTACCCAAATGCTCTGTTTTGTTGAACTTTTTTTTTTTCAACTTTGTATGGGGGATAAACAACTGCTTTTGTGCCTTTTTACATATTCTGTTGGCATTACCGAGGAAAATTCATTTTGCAAATGCTCTGTTTTGTTTAAAGCTGCCTTAAGCGATGTCTTTTAAAAAAAATATTTTCATCAGTAGGTTTAGTTGTGAATTCTGCTCTGCTCCATCACCGCCCCCCCCCCCCCCCCCCTCAGTCGTTTCTACTTTTACAGCATTGTAATGTGGATGTTTTTGATGCCGATAAGCCGTTTTAAGAAAAGTTTTGTTCCCACTCCTCTTTCCTTGATGAACAAGTCAGGATCTAGTTGCCCCTGACACGGCTTTTTGTCTTTGTTACTATCCGGTGGCTTAAACTTCAGTGTATCTGTACTGAAGGCACATCATGCTAGTATCTGGAGTACTTACAAGCTTTATATTTAAATGTGTGTGATGTTTTATCTTTGTATAATATGTTTTAATGGTTTGACTCAGTTCTCAGAATTGCAAGACAAATTTACCCACGGGTACAATAAAGTAGCCTCACCTAACCTCTCACCTGGCTTGCCCTCGTCGCCCACGCCCCTCACTCCCCTCCACACTGTTCAGACCACACGCTGCTCTGAGCTACGGAAATATCATTAATCTTATGTGAAACACACACTCATCTGCATAAATAATTTGAGATTGACATGTATTTGCTAACACATTTTTTGGACATTTAGAGCAAAATAATTCCATTTAGAACTAAGTTTACAGTGCAGTACATTTTTTACCCGCAACCCTTGAACGCCTCAGCCTCTCCTCCGGTGCTGCCTTGCTTTGTAAATAAAAAAAAAGGGGGGAAAAGACCTGGCAGCTCCTGTAGATATTGGAGTAATAAACAAACAGACATTTCATGAGGATTTCAGCTGCATCAGAGCAGGTCGGTCACATGTTTGTCAGTTCACCATTATTTTTGTAGACTTCTGTCATAATGCTAATCTGTTAGCCGCTACCAGTTGCTGCGTCTTCTGCTTCGAACATTTGTGGTATGGTATGGTATGTTTTTTATTTAGACAGGGACAGTGCACAATTTAACATTGACCAAAAGGAAAGATGCATTGTGCCAGGTTATAGCAAAGATGCTAATTTCCACCTGTAGTCCCTGGGCAGGTTGATGTTACAGTACAAAAACTGTTTTTAAATGTAGATGAAAACTTGACCATGGATTTATACATTTTGACATCATTAAAAACATACATTTAATTTAAACAGGATTGGAACATTAGAACATTTTGCACCGGTCCTTTTTCTAGGTGAACGGTCGCTCCCACATGACGTTACAGGTCATGAGTGCAAGTTTGTTTTTTCTAGAAGCCATTTTTTAGTCAAATGCGCAAAACTTTTGAATGTCGTACTTGCAATAATCTCTGTTGGCAGTTTGTTCCACTGACCCGATCACAGAGAAGGCAGATTTAGCGAAGGCAGTTTTACATTTTGGGACGCTGCATTCTCCTCTAGAAGTGGATCGAGTCGTTTGAGTCATTTTATCAGTGCATAAAGTTATGCATTTTCTCAGAGGGGGTGCGGTGACTCCATGGATAATTTTAAAAAGCAAGCAAACATTAGAGTAGAATATTAGGTTTGTAAAATTCAGAATGTGATCTCTTGTTCACGTGTTTGTGTTTACGTGGTGCAGCGGGGCATGTGGTGGCGCTGTGAGGTGAGGGCATGGATCTATTATAATATACGAGTAAGGTTGGTGAAGTGGCGGTTTCCTTCTGCTGTGTGCGAGTGTGGCGCACATGGTGGCCCATCTAGAGGCGCTTATTGGTAATGCATCGATGCCAGACCGGCAGAACGGGATCTCAAAGTACAACATTATTACTTAAGACAACAAAACATACGAGACCTACAAAGATATTAAAGGAGGGCCACAACGAGCCTATATTGGAACAAAGTGCATTTTTGTTCTTGGTTTTTTGCAAACAATGTGTAAAGTCGTGTGTAAAAGTGATGATTCTGCACCGTATTGAGGCTTTCTGTGCTATTTAATACATTGGTAATTCGGTGATGCATTTCAATAACAACAACACCAGTTCCGTCTGTTTTGGCTGCACTGAGAGGGTTGTTTTTGTCCTCCACTGCGCTGCCTGACCTCCACACACCGACACAGCGCCCGTGTCGTGTTGTAGCGGTGTTTCCTAAAGAGAGCCGTCCTCCCCTGTGGCTGAGTGCACGAGCAGAGCTGTTCTCCCCGGAGCCTGAGGACACGAGCGCAGGGAGGATAAGTGGACTGACGCGGGGCTGGTGCGGAGCCAGCCTGTCAGGGTGACTCAGCGCGGGGCGGGCGGGCGGCCAACACAATCACAGGCCGCGGCAAAAGAGACTTCTAGAATAACGCCGTGATCAGTCAGAGAAGGATTGGACTCTCAGTGACACTGCGGCCCCAGACAGAGACGGGCGGCAGACACTCAGGACGACTGCTTTTCTTTCAATCGGCCTAAATCATGGGTTGCCAACCTTTTTTAGCCCATGGGCAATTGTTTACAAATCAAAACAGACGCTACAGGAGCAGGGGCGGAGCTGACTTGGGCAACAGCTGGGAAACACAAACCAAATAAATCAAATATAATACAATTATGAAAGTAATTCTAGATTTAAACACTGCGAAAAGTAGTCTACAGATAAGTAAAAGTCATTTGAAGTGCAAAAATCCTTTTTTTTTATCACTAGTAAAATACCGTAAATGCTCTAATATAGGCCGGGGCCTTTATTTACTCAAGAGCATCTAGGACCAGGCCTTTATTGGAACCAGGCCACAATAAGAGACAGGCCTTTATTTTTATTTGAGCAAAACGGACGACCAGGAAAATGAAGAAAAACGAGATTTGTGTCCATTTGCACCTAAAATATTGGCTTAATTTATTAATTTACTTTGCAAACCCTCTCCCAGCGGCTGGAACATTGACGCCTTTTATTTTGTCGGGACAACAGGAAGCGTTTCTTTGCTGTTAGCGGAGCATTGACATCAATGTCACTGCAGGTTTCTGTTTCGTTTTTACCGCGGACCGGATTATTTGTTGTTATCTTGTGTAAAAGGCGAGTTTAGACGGAGCGTTTGTGTTTGTGATCGATCATGAGACTGACCCGAGAGAAGACGAGACGCTCGCGCTGATCGGAGGAGTTATTTTGAGGCGTGGGACTGATCTGCACACGGAGCAGCAGGACGTGCTTTGAAGACGCGATGGTGACTTTATTAAAACCCTGGAGGGTCACACAACATTTGTTGCTTTCCCTGTTTCCAAATATAGTCACAGGAGGTTTGAAAAGTGGCTAAATCTGTGTCAAAGTTACGCTCGGATCAGCTCTTCCGCAGCGTTCCCCATCGGCCCGGGTTCCCGTTTGTTTACTTCCTGCACGTGAGTTATCCTTTACACTCGTATGAGACAAACTCCTAACATGGGGAATATTTCTACCACTAGTTTCTATTAATAGCCCCGGCCTGTTTTAGAGACCGGCTTTTATTTTCCTCCGCCAGCCCCAAACCCGGCCACTGTTAGAGACCCGGCCGCTAATGGAATATAGGCCAGTATTAGAGAATTTACGGTAAGTAAAACATTGTTTGTTTGTTTGTTTGTGTAGTTTATTTGAGCAATTAACATTTTCTCTTTCTCCATAGTTTCACAATCATACAGATAATGGAAGCTCAAAGGGAGTCGACTGAAGCAAAAGCTTATAAGTGCCGACCCCTTGTTCATATACATTACATTTGCAATTCATGATGCTACAGTTATACATTTCTTTTACATTTACATTAAATAAACAAAGTACAATCCTTTCTGAGTATTCTATACTAGTTTCAGAACACAAATATATACCTATATGTATTTGTGAGTTAAGTTTTATCCTACTGTTGCTACAATTGTCTACATACAATCAACAGACTTTTGCAGCACTGGCAAACAAGGAGGTTTTACCATTTCATATCATTAACACAGCATGCTAATAAAAAATAGTAATAATGTAATTGGTAGTTATTGTTATTTATCATAACAATTGTCATTCTTGTCATTATCAGTGAATGAATGTCCGATTTCATATAGTCATATTGGACTTTATAATCTGCCATCTTGCCACTTCCTTATTGTCATTACTATCCACTATTTGTTATTGATATTAGATCAAAGACATGTCCAATTTGTATACCCTGTCTAGTGAGGTGCATTAAAAAGCCAGAGTGTATAGTGGCCTGTTGAGAGTGGGTGTAAGCCCCCAATCAACAAGTCCCCACCCAGCTGCCCTGACTGGTTGCCTTGGTGGATGATGTTTACCTCCTATACTGTGTGATGTGTTAAGTAAAATTAAACATGGTAATCTATAACAGTGATTCTCAACTGGTGAGTCGGGACCCAATATTGCGTCGCAGAATCATTTTTTGGTGCAAACGTATTCCAGTGAACTTTTTTTTAATACTTTCCACCTGAAACAGCAACG
Source organism: Gobius niger (assembly GCF_951799975.1). NCBI lineage: Eukaryota > Metazoa > Chordata > Actinopteri > Gobiiformes > Gobiidae > Gobius > Gobius niger. Next base: position 33,361,097 of record NC_136856.1, read on the forward strand.
AAAACACTATTGAAGTCTGTTAAAATGAATGTTATTGACTTGTTTTGATCATAATTTCAGTCTTAAAGAGGCTAGATGCAAGTTGGCCATTTTATACTCACTACTGCCACCTCAGGTCATACGTGTAACTGCACCTTCTATATTAAGCTTGTGCATGACGGCTCTTCAGATCTGAATTAACACCTTTTTGAGTGACAAGTAAAGTGCAGGATTTTAGAGGCAGTTGTGGTGAACCGGTCTGGGCTCATTCTACACCTTAGGACATTGTTGGAACATGTTGGGGGAGGAAAATACATAATTTTAACATTTTTTAACTCGTCTTTATAGTCCCTTTAAAGGCATATCTGCAGCTTGTTGAAGAAAAAAAAACGTGTGTGGAAAACACAATTTATACGATACATGACAAATTACATTTATACTTAAGTCGCAGCATGTCATCCTCTAGTAATGGTCCACTGATCTATAATACTGCGCAGCTCCCTCCGCTCCACAACCGTCTTTCACCACCTTCTGGGAAGAGCGTAGCAGACGGACATAATCCGTCTTATTCTCCAATGAACGAACATTAGTCAGAACAATAGTAGTGATAGAAGGCATGTGTGGTTTAGCTGTGTGTCTGGCCCGGATACCTCCTCATTTTTCCCTTAATTGTTTCCTGTAGCACCTGTTGTGACGCCTCTTCTGTGCTGCAGGTGTGGGGGGCTCTTGGTGCCTCTTCAATGTCTCAGAAGAAGAAATGTGTAGGTTTAAAATGTCTTTAGCTCATAGCTGCTTGTGTACTTTTAGAAAACATGGGCCCTTTGTGGCTAGTACGAACTCTCAGCAGTAAAAAAAAGTCCACTGAACCTCACAAAACTCAGCAAAGATGTACAAAAGCATCGAGTAAAACAATGTGGAACACAGAAACTACGGATGCACTTCATCTAATGTTATCAATATACCATACTGCTGCAAATGGAGGGGAAATATGCCCTACTTTCCCTGTTTTATGAATACGAACAGCTCCCTAAAAATATGAACAGCTCCCTAAAAGCTCCCCAAATATCAAAGTTTATTTTAATTTCGTTATTGCGTTGAATGTAACATTTTTTTGAATGCTTTCACTGTTTTTAGATTCTTTATACGCCTCCTAGCATTTGATTTTTATATAGAGTTTTATATTCTACTTTTTTTTTAAAAAGTATATAGTAGTTTATACGGGAAATAGAGAGTCATTGCTTATCCACCATGGCAAACTAGTGCGTGTGGTATCACAGGAAGCATCCCCTTAAAATCTGAAACATCTTATTTCTCCCAAAAGAAAAAATCATTATGGTCTGGCTGACAAAATGGTGCAAACCGTCTGCTGTATTTACAAATACTCCATACAATATCCTCTGGTACCTAAAACGCCCCGGCTTGAAAAGCCTCTGAGTGGATAATAGCCCTCTTACGATAATTCCAGAAAATTGGCTGTAATTTCTATATTCTTTGCCCAGCGCACGGTAAACAACTGCCAGATCCTTGAACATGCTGCAAATACTTCCACCGGGCTTTCTTACTAAGATTACTTTAATTGTACTTGTAGAAGTTCTGCGTTTCATCTGTATTGGTTTCTTTGCAACACATCCACTTACAATTACTTTTTAAGCTGCTGAAAACAAGACACAGAGCTCTACATTGAAGCGTGGAAACATGCGACAAAACAGATGTTTTGAAAGCTTGAGATCAACCCAAACGGAAATCCAAAGTTATTAAAAAAAACTTACAGTTTGGTGCTGTGTGGGATGCCTTTTTTGTGCTCGTAGTCCCTTATCTGTTCCTTTCCCTGTTCCCAAGTTGTGCAGGGAAACTCTTCTCCCGTCCAGGAGAGCCAAGTGTCTGCGTCCCGCTCTTCATGAGGAGGGGGCACCAAATATCCGTGATTAATAAATCCACTTAATTTGTGAATATTTGTTTCTCCGGTTTAGTTGAGCTGCACTTCTGACTGGCTAGAACATCTTGCCCATGCGCGGTTACCTTAGTGGTTTTCCTAGGCAGTAAAAACCCATGGCCTGGATAAATAGTAAGAAACGGCTTTCATCAATAAAGCAAAGCTCTTGCTGACAAACCCTGCTCTAAAGACAGTCAGCGGCATCATTCTATGTCATTATCTATCCGTCATCTGGAATAAAGTCTGTAAAAAAGGAGTGAATTCCTGAAATTGCTGATCTGCCACGAATGCTCGGAAAGATCACCGACGCCCTGGGGTAATTTCAGTTTTACTCACGTCCCTAGGTCATTCTCATCCTGTGCGAATAGGGCTACAGACTTACAGTTTAATGACTTTTATGAATTTAGTGACATTGGCTACACACAGTTGAAAATAAATACATGCTGTATTTTCTGGGCTATAAGTCACACTTTTTTTTCACAGTTTGGCAGGGTCTTATACTCCGGAGCGACTAATATGTGATTTTTATTTTTTTTCTTCCTTTTTTCAATTCAAATATATAATTTCACATACCACTAGAGGGCACTGCAGGCTAATCGAGCAGCAGAAAGAAAGAGCGAGAGGCGGAGGTTACTCTCAGAGAAGCAAACAAAACAAAGCTAATCACGGGGTAAAAGCTCGATGACCACAGCTAGAGGAACGAGTTTGCAAATGAGAGCTTGAAAAACGTGCTGCCGGGAGAGGCTTGTCAACGGTGCAGCTACGTCTCCGTACTCAGGTCGTTGCCAAGGCGATTGTTCAGAAGTGAGCGGGATTTCAATGGATTTAGTGATCTGAAGTGAGATGGAGAGCTTGGTATGTTCTTTATGCTATTCACCTTATTCCAGGTTGCTTGCGTGGGCGTCGCCACGAACTGTGCCCGCCCCTTTTCTCCTATCTGTTTACATGGGACTGGAGAAGCCCAGATAATATCAGTCACTACACAAAAACAAAGCCGTTTTCAGGCCGCGCAACCAGACATGTTGGTGCAAATTAATATTTTACACAAATCAATTGACTAAATATCAGATTTGAGCAAAGAATATTTTCCCTCGATCTCCGCCTAATGAACGGGCTTCGCGCTCGACAGGAAGTGTCAGGACAACGGAAGTGCAGAAAAAGTGTCAAAAGTGGCCGGGGCGGAATAAGGTGGATAGTTATCTGAACTGTTTATGTGACGTTGACATACCAGACAGCTACTGTATGTAGTTCATTGTCTATGCTTCACTCATACATTAGCATATACCATGCACCTGTTCAGCCTATTGTTTTTTTCTTCATTACGCATATTTTGGCTGCTGTGTCTTATACTCGACGATAATTATGCTGGCGTCAGAGCTGCTCATACTGAAGGTCAGTTTAAAGAAACTGTATGTAGACGACTTGTAGTTATAGTTCACTTTGGAAGGTGTAAAATATGTATATAGGTCTTTTATATAGGCCTACATGAAATATAAATGCCCAATGCAATGTTTATGTTGCACAACTGTGTGTGTGCGTCGGCTTTGCGATTGGCGAGCGAGGGCTCTGCCACTGAGCTCCTGTCGCCGCTGAATCGCATAAAAGCAGCAGCGGTATCCCTCCTGTCAGGCTGCGTCGAAGGGGAGGTGAATAATGTGGAAAGTTTGTGAATGGACACAAACTTTGGATGGAGGGGCGGTTGTGTGCACCTTTGATAAGCAGCCGGCCGGAGAGCGAGAGCAGATAAGTGCAGGAGTATGTGCTTTTCTCTCTCCCGCAGACTGTGTTTGTGAGAGCGGCTCCGTCAGAGCCAGCTGACAGAGGGACAACAAAGACATCTCCACACCGCAGACTATTCGGCAGCGCTGTATATATCTGCAGCCGGAGAGGGAAGGCTAGCAGTGAGCTTTATGACCGATACCAGTCCAGCTTAAAGGTCTTAGAAATCACATTAATTTAAATGCTAAAACCCGGGCCTGAATGAAGCTTGCTTTGTATAACTGCAGGAATAGGTTTATCTTCATATGAATTCACCTTTTGTAATCGTATGTAATGTTGGGGAAAACAGGCTAGCTAGAAGCATGTCAGAGTGCTCGCTTTTCTTTTAATCAAAGGGAAAAGTAATTGTTTGTTTTGTGTGCACAGGAAAAATTAGTTACTTTTTCAACACAGTCACACCTCCATTCAGGTAATCGCCACTCTCCCTCTCACAATTTCAAGACACTGATGGGATTCTGGGAACTCGTCCATCCAGAACACTGCAGATATATTGAAAATGAATAAAGAAATACTTCTTTTGAGCGAAAGTGCATCAACAGACTTTGAAAAAGCAATAATAATCATTGTAAATAACTTTCCTGGTCTCAACAGAGTGAACGTGTGCAGTCTGAAGGCCCTCATGATGACTAATTATAAAGTCGCTGAACATCTGAGTTATCAATATTTGGACTGATAATGAGCAACTAGTGCAATGCCTGGGGCCACTCTGAGTGGAACTGAACATGTAAACATCATTAACACAGAATATAAAGAGCATGTTTGCCTTTAAACATTTCTTTCAGCAGCAGCAGGTTTGAGGCACGCTCGCTGACGACATGTCCACCCACACCGAAGACTCTCTTTGAGGGGTTGCTTAAATGTCCAGATACCGGCTTGCGAGGCATCTGAGTGTTGTGAAGTTGGTCTGATGCCTGCACCTCTCGAATGGCTGGTGTTGAGGTCCTTTTCAGACCGGTGGAACAGTGACGTTGGAGCTGCTTTTTTGAAAAAGGCAGAGAAAGTTTTAATTCCTTGGTGCGATCTGTTCTTCATCGCACTCCAGAGCATTTGGACCGTCTTCCTTGGAGCAGAGAACAAAGCTCAGTGATAGCTTTTTGCTCATCAACTTATCTACGTAAGGGATAACGTATAGAACGCTGGTCAGGGCGAACTGGACCTTCAGGGCGAACCGCGCTCTATACATTATCCCGCTTATTATACGGCCATTTCGGCCAACTGAACACACACAACATAAACTTCGGTTTAATAGGTTTAATAAATGATTTCCGCTGCAAATAATAGGAATGGTGGCGAATCTCTGGGTAAGTTGAAAGTCGGACTCACGTTAACTTCACGAGCGATTCCCCCAACTTCTCTCACAATGACGGGGACAGAAGTAGTGTCCAATACTACGTACGTGCGGAGTTATATGAAAGACCTGTATTTTTCTTCTTCTTCTGTATTACAAGCACAAGTTCCGTTGCTATTGGCAGCGGTCATTATTTTTCTCAGAGGCCCTCCATCAAAAAATAGAAGGTAGAACGTTGGAAAATCCCATTCAAATAAATGGAGCGTTCTACTTACGTTGTGAAGAGCCGTATAATAATGTAAGTTAATGTAGTTGGCATGGAAACATGGGTCCTTTCATCGTTTTCAGGGAACTACTTCTCCTGGTAGAGCATGATGTGTGGCAGTGAGCTCCACATCCACCTCTGGCTGAAGGAGAGTCATGTATTAAACTAACAATGTTGAGTTGAAAGAAATATAGTCATGTATACAACAATCATGTAAACAAACAAGATAGATAAATACATTTGTAGCGTGTGAAGTTCTGGCCTAAAGATTTCAGATTTGAGTGCTGAAGCTAATTCATTCATCCACAGACAGAAGGAATGAACTCAACAAATGTGATCTGTTCTAGTAATGAATTCTTTCCCAAGGTCATCAAAGATACAACGTACATAATGGTGTTGACAGATTGTCGCCGTGTTCGTTTATTGGAGAAAAGAGGCCAATATTCAATCAATTAATCAAGAAAGGTTTATTCCCTATACAATTATAATTCTAATACAAAATTACCTGAGCGCTTGTCTTTCCCTGTCAACAATACGTGCACGGGACTTCGTCGTCCGCATTTCCCTGCGCTCATATATTTATACAATGATAATATTGAATATGCATGAAGTGGCGGTGCCGGGGGTCCTCCTCCTTGGTACTCTTCCATCACGTATATCTGACTCCTTGACCTCACACACTTGATGTTGCTTTGTTCACACCTTGCAGGCTTTCTTTGAATGGCAGGAAGTTCACCGTCTACATTAGTTCCTGTTTTTCTTCAACATGGTCACAAGAAAAGGCATAGAGCAAGTGTTTGCAGGTTGTTGCATGTGCGTGCAGTTTCTAAACCTCCCAAGTGTCTGCAATATTAAGCATAATCATTAATGCATTTAAAACATTGGTTAAGCACATTTTATGGTTAAAATTCTCAACAATGGCGACATGTCGATAATGCCTTTGTGAAGTTTGTGACGTTTGTGTTTATTTCAATAGAAATCTGTTCCTTAAATCACATTACCGCAAGACTCCCCACTGTGACTTGTGACCATTTTGAGTCTAGCTTGTCAGACTATTTCGACCAAGGGCCAGAGAAGCTGGAGAAAGCCCCCCCCCCGCCTGCATCAGCTTGTAACTGCCACCGTAGAGACCACGACCAAAGGCCGTCGGACACCAGACAACATTTGCTGTGGAAAACCTTTCTCTCACGGTCGTGAGCGCATCTCACAGACCTGGTTCAATGAGACTCACATAACTTCTACGCAAACCACATTAATTCATCTTCACCTACTGACTTTCAGATACAATTTTCGAACATTTTATCTGATTATTCATTCTGTAAACCTGCTAAGTTATCCTGTTTTGCACTTTAATATTTAATGCCGTCTGTAAATTGATGTTGGTCATTAAACCTCCACAGCACAGTTTGCTTTGGAAATGTCTGTGTTTATTATTTCAGACTATGGGTCAACATCCTTCAGATAAATCTGTAGTTTAGCATCTTATTCATACTTTTATATTGTTCCCTTTGGAACTGATGCACCAAATTAATCTCAAGGCTAATCTACCAACCTCTTCATTCATTAATAAACAAATTAATTGATAAATATAAATAATATAATAAACCCTCATATACTACACATTAAATACAAACGTGTAAATTGGATGACTAATCTCTGGACTTACGATAACTCACCTAACTCTTAAGTATGCTTGTAGTATATCATCTGACAAACCTACACCCATAGCATTGCAGTCATTGCCCAAGGCATGTTGGGCCTGGTTCCCGTCCTTCATAGCTTTAATTTATTTGGAGTCACTTTCGGTCGTTCTTCAGAAATGTCCCTGGAGTTGTCTTTTAACTCTTGGGCAATCGTTTGACCTGTCTGGTCCACGGGGAAACCATTTGGAGACAGATGCTTCACAGATTCCATCCGTCATTGATAGGGAGGGGAATTGATACATTTTATCAATCAGTTCCATTGATAATTTCTCTTCTGGATTGTAATAGAAATAGGCTACGTAATAATGTGCATGCTTCATGTAGTATTATACTAAACAGGGCTAAAAATAATTGGGCTCTTTCAACTCCATCCATCCATCCATTTTCGTCCGCTTTATCCGGTGCCGGGTCGCGGGGGCAGCAGTCTTAGCAGAGATGCCCAAACTTCCCGGTCCACACACACACCTCCTCCAGCTGTTCTGGAGGGACCCAGAGGCGACACCAGGCCAGCTCGGAGACATAGTCCCACCAGCATGTCCTGGGCCTTCCATGAGGCCTTGTCCCACTAGGACATGCCTGGAACACCTCCCGCGGGAGGCGACCAGGAGGCATCCGAAACAGATGCCCGAGCCACCTCAGCTGGCTCCTTTCAACGTGAGGGAGCAGCGACTCTACTCCGAGCTCCTCCCAGGTAACTGAGCTCCTCACCCGTGCTCGGAGGGTGCGCCCAGCCACGCTGCGAAGGAAACTCATTTTGGCCGCTTTTATTCGCGATCTTGTCCTTTCGGTCATTACCCAAATCTCATGACCATACTCATGACCGGTAAATCGAGAGCTTTGCCCTCCGAGAGAGCTCTTTCAACTCTCTTTTTCATTCAAAGTATTTAAATACAAGCTATTCACCTTATATTGGAGGTTCCCGCGGGCGCTGCCATGAATTTCGCTCACCCCTTCTCTTGTATTAGTTTACATAGGCCTGGAGTAGCCAAGAGAAGTTGTCAGTTGTTTTCTGGCCGCTCACAAAAACAGTGGAGTGTTGACTTGTTTGTGCAAATGAACATTGGACATTTTACACAAATCAATCTACTGTGTGTCAGATTTTACTGGCAAACATTTCCCCTCAATCTCCACTTAAGCGGCGGTTCCACATAACGCGCTTGTATCCCCCACACCTCGGTCTTAGCACTCGCCTTGTCACGTATCTAGGATTTCCACTACACAGTTGTTGTGGGCGGCGCTCCCACGGAATATACATAATGGAAGCAACAACAGAACTGCCTGACTAGTTTTGTGAGCCGTGACGAGAACAATGCGAACAGCCTTTTGGTGGGGTTTATGGAAGTATTCAGCGGTGCACGAGACTCGTCTATCCGGGTAGACCAGGGCTGGGCTGGGTAGAGCCTGCCAGTGGAACGGACGTTGCGCTCTACTGGAAGTGTCAAGACAAAGGAAGTGCCAATCCGTAGCAAAAAGAGGCAAATGTGGGCGGAATAAGGTGAATTGTAAAATGGTTATTGATCAGGAGTTTTCACGCAGTGGTCAATGTTGTGAACTTTTGTTACTTTCTTAACACTTTAGTTTTAATGTCAGAGTTACGATGCTCATTTTATTGGGTTTTGGTGTTTGTCAGATGGAGATTTTCTGGAAATAACTACAACACCGTGCCGCAGCAACAAGCTTTTCACGCGTATTAATTCATTGACATTGTGGGCCCGATCTTGTGCATCAAAAGGGAGACGATAGCGTGACATTTTCAGTCGGGGCGCACTTTGTGATCTTGCCTCCAGACTTGGCGCATTTAAGTGGGTTGAGACGCACACATTTTCCTCCAACCAGACCGACTCCGCGTCCAGGAGAGTGGTTGTGTGGGAGTGGGGGGGTGAACATGTGCTTTTGTTTTGCTTCGCGTTCACGCCGAGCGCAGCCGATCCACGCCACAGCGGACGCTGTAGCTCTTTTTCTCTCGAGACGTGAACATCGTTTAGCTCACGATGGGGTAAATAAAGTTTTTAGTTTGACCTGTGAGAGCCTAAGGCTTAAGAAAGAACGCAAGACAGCGCAATGTAAACGAGGAAGTGAATGTCAGCCGTGTTTTCATCAGTGCAGTCACCTCCTCTTGTGACGCCCCCTCACAGGTGGTGGAGGCGAATGGCACATATAGCGCCGCCACTCGGAAAATAATTCGCCAAGAGCCTGCGCCGCCCCGTGTGCCGCCACAAGATCTGGCCCATTGTGTATCCATGTGTACTGTGTAACGCGACCACACTGATCACACTGTAAATAGGGTAACTTCCTTTATGGGTGACACCCTCTCCCATAGATGAGAGAAATTAGGTTTTTGTTCGACTCTTAAAAACAACATTTCCACTTTAGTAGCTCCTACAGACTCCAAACTTTCCAGTCTTGAACAAAACAATATTATGGAGGGGGATTTTAAACAGATTTTCATATATTTATATCAGTAATTTGATATCTGTGAATGTCTTTTTTCTATCGTATTCTCCTAGTGTCCGCCTTAAAGGGATATTTCAGGATTTTTGACACAGGGCCTCATTTCTTAGTTATCCAGAGTGTTGCTGATTTCTGGGATATTTTTTCTTGTAATTCATACATTTCTTCTTACATTTGAAGAGTTTCATGGCGCTAGGCTAGTGCCAGGCTAGCACATTTCTATGATATCAGCTAGCCTGCATTAAACACCTGAGGCTAATCACTTATAACGCCAGACTAACCATATAAATGTGTCGATTGAATAATTTTTGGAATATAACTGACCTTGCATGACATGAATGATCGCATTTTGAGGGACTATTTTCTAGCAGATCACTCCACCGCCGCATAGCTTATACAACCACGAAGCTGATGCTGCTCAAATATGAGGTCTTTTAAATGCAAAATGGTTAAAATACAGACATTTATATGGTTAATCTGGTGTTATAAGTGATTTGCCTCAGGTGCACTGTGGAGCGGGTCAGACTGTTTTTAATGCAGGCTAGCTGATATCGTAGAAATGCGCTAGCCTAGCACTAGCCTAGCGCCACAAAACTCTTCAAATATAAGAACTGAATGAATTACAAAAAAAAAATATCTCCAGAAACAAGCAACACTTGGGATAACTAAGAAATGAGGCCCTGTGTCAAAAATCCGGAAATATCCCTTTAAGGCGTGGGGTAGGGTCAGGGCAGGTTTCCCAATGAGACATGCCTCGATGCAGAAACATCGGGCGGTGGGAACGTGGGCTCAGTGAAAAAGAGAAAAGAGAAACTTTGCACGCCTGGGGAGAGCAGACGAGGACTTCAAAAAACAGAAGGTCTACGCTCAGGCGTGGTTAACTTCTTTTTTATCTGTCGTGGAAGAATTTCTCCGCTTGAACGAGAAAGAAGCGGAAACTAGGACTGCAACAAAACAATTCACAGTTATTGGCACGCTTTGAACAAACGCCTACACAGGAATAAATATAGTCATTTGTGAAAAATAAAATCACAGACACTGCAGTTGTGGGAGAGTCTGGATGCTGGTCTGGAGTAGAAGAAGTGGAGGTGGTGTTTGGATTGATTGGCTTCGCCCCCTGCAAAGGCTTTGAACACCCTCGGTCATGCATCGAGGTGAAAGCACCAGGGAGAGAGAGTAGAGAAGGGTGACTCCGCGCCGAGAGACGTGTCCCAGGAGTGCAAAGGTAAAGGTGAGGTCTGAAAAAGCCTGACTGGAGCGCCGTTGCTGATGGGATTGCGTTTGAAAAGGATCAATTCAAGGTCTTTCCAAATGTAGCCTGTCTGGGATCACGGTTCTTCTCCTGACAGGCATAATAGGAAATAAACAGCGCTGTCTACCGCCCAAATTGACAGGTGAAATACTGAACCAACGTAGTCAGGGATGAGAGTTTTTGAAGCTCGGAATGAGAGGACGGCCGTGATTGTACAGTCCTAAAACCGGAGAGAGGAAATCACCGGCTATGGGCGCTGTTCCGCAGTCAGAGTGGTTGGCTTGGCAGGTTTTTACAAATCCTCTCCAGATTTGAAAAATTGAAAAAGATTTGACTCAAACAGGTTGCGATCACCCCTCTTGGAACCTTAACGTGGTGGAGGGGTTTGAGCGCCCGAATGATCCTGGGAGCTCTGTTGTCGGGGGCTTCATTGCCCTGGTGGGGTCTCCCATGGCAAAAAGGTCCTAGGTGACAGGTCAGACAGAGAGCGGTTCAAAAGCTCCTAATGAGAGACCAACAGGCCCGGTTAATCGTGAGGCCGTCCTTCTGTGGACCCACCACCTGCAGGAGGAGCCATAAGGGGCTGGTGCAATGTGATTTGAGCAGCTCCAACAGCTGCCCCCACGACCCGGCAACGGAAAAGTGGAAGAAAATGGATGGATGGAGGTTGCGATCACGTTCTTGAATTTGACGATGTCATAATCGAAGATGGCGGGCAGGGACTAATGCAACCCTATGGGAAAGTTACAGTTTTTGAAAGAACTGTCCAAACAGAAAAGGCAGTGGATTTTTAGCCGGGACAGTTTTTCAATTATTTACGCTATTTTGTCATAATTTGCTCCTAATTTGTCAATTCATATCACGTGGCAAAACTCACTTGACCGCCTGACGTACACTAGGGTTGGGCGATGTCCCCTTAATTGGCAGTTGATGTTTACAGTGAATCATCATGATGGACGATGATATCGGGGGAGCGTGCGTACTGAGAATTAATGGAATTTTCACAGACTAACACGTCTTGTCACTGCAGGCTACTTAACCTAGCATGCATATGTTCAGACTGCAGGCTGAAATGACCAAATGCGACCACTTGACCTAAATCTGATATGTATCTGATCTCTTGCGACTTCAGTCGGAATGGCAGGTCCCATTTATCCAACTTAAACGCCATTGATGCTCTACAAATACCATTGATTCTGCGCAAGTAGATGGGAGCGGGAGGGAAAAAAACATGTGCACTTGTTCTGAATAAAGTTAGCATGAGCTCACCTGTCTCTCCACGGCTGGACGACACAGAGACACGTTTCTCGCTGCCTCTGCTCATCAAAAGTCCATAGTCCAAAAAAACAGTCTCTTCCTTCTTAAAATGATTCAGTTGTTGATGTTCTCGCTCCGTTAGCTTCTAAAAAGCTCAGGTAAGAACATATCGCAGTATGGAAGAACTGTGTGCCCTCAGTCACCAAAGATGTTGTTAGCATTTGGCCTCTCCCAGTATATTCCTATAGCTCCAAACGGGGTGAAGTTAGAAGCTCTTCCACGGGCACAAAGACCAGACAGGTACGCATCAACTCGTCTAAACTCAGGTAAGAACATATAGTATGGAAAAACGGTGGCCTGTTCCTTTAAGCCCTACAGTCTGCAGTGCAATCCCTGCAAAGTTTATTAGGCCTACAGAAGATCAGTGTGTCATGTTTGTCATGTCATGTTTATGCTGCTTCGAGTGACTGAGCGTAGCAATAGCCGCGATCTCCGTCTGCCCCTGGTCCTGACTCCAGTCAAAATCGGCTGTAGTGCGCATGCAAGTCTGTTTCCACTGAACAGAAATTCTCACGGGTTTGTTGTCAGCAATGTGCAAAAGACACTCGGCCGACTGCGCCGTATTCAGGCTTCAAAGTGACTGAACTTCCCCATATCACCCAGCTGAAATGTTGCATAAAACTTTACATAAACAATGCATAACCTTGCGAATGGATCTCTTGGTTCGGAATAATACATGCATAACTCGATGCAAATTCTGTAATCCCCGCTATCTCCTCCAGCCTCCGTATCTCCCTGCGCCTCATTCAGCGGCCTCTCCTGAGCGCGCGCTAATATCCGCTCTTACATTCACAGCCCCGTGCCCTCGCTCTTTACATGCAGGCCCCGTATCGCGCCTTTGTGAGCATTTTTGGTATTCGCAGCCCGTCTGCATTCTCAAGCTGAACTCCGGCTTTCTACTCTTGTGGCCGGTGCCTCTCCACCAAGCATATGTTTCCCTATCAGGCCCGGCCAGGGGAGTGTGCGCGCCAAGCATTAGAATTGGTATCAGCACATACAATACTTTTGATTTGTGTGTCAGCCTGTGCTTTGTGATGTCCTAAGGAGACAAAAAAACAATTTGGAGTTTTGTTCCTTGAAGGCATTACACCTGATTTTGTTCTAGTAATGGAACATTTGTTTTGTCTTCCTTTAGTATATTGTAAGCTCTGACATTTGTGGGGAAAAACACTGTGCATGTAATTACACAGCATTTGCATCAGTTTTCAGACCCTGAAAAGTGCCCCTGCAAGTTCTCAAAAGTGCTTTTAGCAGGGGTGTCAAACATACGGCCCGCGGGCCTGATCCGGCCCGCAAGATGATTTAATCCGGCTCCTGCCCTGTAGAGCATAAATTCCAGAGTATGTAAAAAAAAAGAAAGTCTCTAGCCCATTCCTGTGCGGAGTTCTGAATTTTTAAAGAATAACCAGAATGCTCATTCCAGCCACTAGGGGGCACTACATTTAAAACAAGGAAAGCGTTCCACACGTGTCCAGCAGAGGGCACTGACATAATAAGAGCTCAGAATATGAACAACCCATTACATAGCCACGTGGTAAATGGACAGTCTGCCCCAGGGCGGCTGTGGCTTCAGTAACAGCTTGCCACCACCACCGAGTGTGGAGTGAATGAATACTTACTACTATGTAGTACTTTGAGGAACTTGTGACACAGGCTAAAGTAAAGTGCAACACAAGTGTAAGCCATTGTTATTAATGAAGCTACAGTCATCACAGCTTATTATTATTCATTTATTGGGAAAATGTTCACGACCCGCCGTGGGAGCTGAATTTAGGCCCGTGACCCAAATGAGTTTGACACCCCTGGCTTATAGAGTAGAAATGCATTCCTGTGAAGAGTTGGAATGCTACAATTGTGTTTTGTGAAAAGTTAAGAACAAACATTTGAATTTGGTGGCTTCTTCTTTCATTGTTTCTAGTAAAAGAATCAGATATAGGACCTCAGGATGGGTTCAGCGATGGCCAGAGGCTACATACAAATTGGAATCTGGTCGTAACATGAAGCATGCTCACATGTTTTTTGAGGTAGGATAAAGTACTGCCTTCGGCGCTCCTCTGAAACAGTGCACTGCCTCATACGGTGTGTCCCTGTTTCAGAGCGTGGTGTCCTGCACTGGTCAGCTCCTCCACCTTCTCCTCTTCTTCCTGCGCAGCTCCCTCCGCCCCTCCAGACCACCTCCTCTCACTCCTTCTCATCTTCATCTTTGTCCTCCTCCATCCACACCATTCTTCAGCTGAGTCTCAGCTGTGAAACAAAAAACAGCAAAAAACTTTTTTTTTTTTTATATATATATATATATTTTGAACGTGAAACAGTTTCAAAAGATGTGCAAAGAAATCCGTTGGCTTCTACTAAAATGTTATATTCTCTTGGTTATAACCAGCATGTGCACAAAAACCCTCGCCTTTACGTAACATTTCTATGCTGTATGTATAACTACATCTGACCACATCTGACCTGTGAGTACCGCACTCTCACTCAGGGCCGTTCACCTACAGCTGTGCGCCAGGCGGAAAATCGGGCCCTTCATGATGATGCAAGTGTTCGCCTCATTCATTCACTCCCACTTTTCTTGCCCAGGGACACAGCCGTATGAATTGCAACAGAGGGATTCTAAACAACATCCTTCAGATGTTGTTTAGAATCTACAGGATGTCGGCTCAACCACTCGAACCACCTGAGCGGTGGGGCAAAGTGGAGTGGGAGAAAACCCACACACAAATCGGACTCCGGACCTTCTTCTTGGTAAAAGAAGAACAGTTTTAGAGGACAAAGGAAGTTATAATACCCTTTTACAACTATACCATTGTGCTTCAGCGGCCTGTGCCTTTCCCGAGCATATGTTTCCGTCTGGACATTGGACAAATGAAGTCCTCTCAGGCCTGGCCACGGTCGCAGCGGCTCCAAGAGATGTGTGCACAGTAAAAGAGAGTGTGGAGGGGCGAGTAAAGAACAGGCCGAATTGTTGGCATGGGGGTTTGTGCACCAAGACAAAGGCATAAAGTAGCGGCTCGTGTGGGCAGTGAGGTTCTGTCTTTAATAGGCTGTGGGAGTGCATTAAACAGTAGGGTGTGCTGCTGTTTATGCGACAGGCTCCAGTGCGGAGGAGCAGCAGACCAGGACCGGCCTAAATGATCATGTAGACAACAGCTTGGTGCTGGACTCAGACTCTAACTTTATACTTTAGTGCAGTGTTGCTGGGTCATAGTGGGGCCATGTATTCCATGAAGCTCCCCGAAGGCTTTTGGCATCTCTTAATACATTTCATGTGTCAAATTCACAGATTCCTTTGTGTACCACGCTGTTGAGGTAGCACAAACATGTCGGTATGGAAAAAATACCATTTTATCATAGACAAAAATGACTTAAAATTGCTTGAACTATCAAATGTTGCCCTGATTTGGAGTTGGTTTGGACTATCTCCTTCCTCTCCGTCCAGCACAGCTCCCTAACCCCATCGCGCCGCCTACTCTCGCTCCTTCTTGCCTCTTGTGACGCCTCCACTGTGCTGCAGGTGTGGGGGGTGGGGGTCTGGTGCCTCTTCAGTATTTCAGAACAATAAATATGTGGATTTGTTGCTAGATAGTTAGCGTTAGCTGTTTGTTTACTTAAAGAAAAAGCTGTTTCATTCGTTGCCAGCAAGGACTCTCCATAGCAAAAAAATCTGCTGATCCTGACAAAGTCACGGCAAAGATGCACAAAACCTCCTGCTAAACAATATGGAACACAGAAACTGAAAGTGCAATTCACAGCAAAAGGCAAAAATGTTGCTGCGTCGAGGGAGAGGGAAGCCGCTACATGGACACATACATAGATACAGAATCTTTTGGGAAACACAATTTTCCACTCTTTTTAGCCCTTTTCTGGCGGAATATAAACTTATTTATCGCATACAAATAAAGTCAAGTCTAAATCGGCCCACATGGATGTTTATTCTCAGCAGATTGTTCAGAAGTGAAGGAACGGCAGTCGTAGCTAGTGCTAGCTAGCATTAGAATTAGCACGATGCTAACATTTTCTGTTATTTATGTATTTATGGGTTGTTGAACCACTTTGCTCCTCTCCATGTGTTTGTATCTTTATTTTACATTTATAATTCAGCATTTGTTAAAGAGACTCTATGCAAGTTGGCCATTTTATACTCACTACTGCCACCTCAGGGCATACGTGTAACTGCACCTATATTAAGCTCGTGCATGACGGCACTTCGGACCCGAATTAACACCTTTTTGAGTGACAGTGCAGGATTTTAGAGGCAGTTGTGATGAACAGGTCTGGGCTCATTCTACACATCAGGACATGGCTGGAACATGAAGGGGGAGGAAAATACATAATTTTAACATTTTTAAACTCCTTATAGTCCCTTTAAAGTAGTTTTTGAATAATTAGAGAAAGTAAAGATTTTTGTCCAAATTGTCTTCCCCCTTAACTGTTTTCAAACATGACACAAACCATACATGGGAGATTCTAGAGAATAATGCTTGGAATTGTGCAAAAAAGGAATTAAGACGTTTGTTAAGTGGTGACGTCACAGCTCTACTTCCGGGTCGCGCAGATGTGCGAGAAACTACAAAAAAACTCTTTAATACCACAATCAATATTTCTGAAACTCAACAAAGAGTTACTGAACCTCCTTATTTATCAGGCCCATTAGCCAAAAATGCTAAACCTACTGCTATAAAAGTAATATTTACCAAAATCGGTACATCCGGGTTAGCAGAGATAAATGCTAACAGCAGCTACGCTAACCCCGGAAGTAGCGACTTTAGTAAATATTACTTTTTTAGCAGTAGGTGCGGCATTTTTGGCTAATGAGTCTGAGAAATAAGTAGGTTCAGTAACTCTCCGTTGAGTTTCAGAAATATTGATTGTTGTTTTCAAGAGTTTTTATGTTTTTTTCTTGCATATTTGCCGGTCTGCAGGACCCGGAAGCGAACGTAGAGTCTTCACTACCAGACAGTTCCCAAGCGACACCATGTACCACAATTTGAGAACCACTGTAAGTAAGGAACATTGATTAGCAGGTATGTAAGTATTTTGAGCTAAACTGTTGTATGTTTTTATGTTTAATGTTTAATGTTGCACGTCTTCACCGAGAAAGAAATCCTAGTTTGTGAACCTGTTTACAAACAATGGCAATAAAACCGATTCTGATTCTGATCATCACCGCCAACCGCCCCGTTTACGAGAGATGCACTGAGAAACTTTCTTTATTCTCAGTTCTTATTTCATCCTGAGTTGGTAAACAGCTCACGACGTCTTGTGCACCAACATTCGGTCAAAAATGGAGGTGCGGGTCTTGCATTGATTTAACTGGGACTGGCACGGAAAGGCTTCTGTGGCGCCGACTCGTGCTGCTTATGTATTCTGAAGCCGGCTCCTCACAATGCGACGCACTGCAGCAGAGCTCTGGTGCCGAATTAAAGAAGTTATAGTAAAAAACGCCAGTGTGTGGTTTTCTGTTGATGGATTTCTCTGTCGGAACGTATGCGCCGGGACTTTTTTTTAAAATTAGGGGCGCAATTAAGTTATGTAAAGTACCTCCGAAATGGGTCAGAAAGTTGAATGCTACGGCTGGAACTCTTCAAAGCAGCAGCGCTCCGGTTATTGCAGCGTGTTCCTTAATAAAATCAGAATGCATGCAGATATGAGGAGCAGCGGCAAACACAAACACACATTATGCAATACTACTGTCATTTACGGCGAAAGTGGGGGCCGGAAACTTTTCAATTGTTCTGGGGTTGAACGTATTAGCGCAGCGGCGGGGGGCAGATGAATGAGAGTGTTTATGAAACGCTTCACGCTGCGGGGGAAAGCGGGGGCTGGGTCGCACTGTTCTTATCGGCTCATAACAGCAGAGCAGGGCCTGTATGGAACACAGCCAGGTTCAAAAGGCCTGGATCAGTGAGTCCACATTCACATGAATTAGTCATTTAAATAAAGGTTTGCTTTGACTCATTGTTAAATGTGTAACTGTGAAGCGTTACATAGTTTATTTTTCCATTTCTTTTTTTTTCCGTTACACTCGAATTGTTGAATCAAATCCAAGAGAGATGAGAGTTTTGTAGTAGGTGCACACTTTTGGTTATGCATAATTAGCCATGTGCTCCTACTAGTATTTATATAAATAATGCAATAGACCTGAATAGCCTTTAGAAGCAGATAGAGCTGAAACTATACCATCTACAATAATGCATGTAATGCATAACAATTCAAAGCATATGTTCGAAAAGGAGTGGGTTGAAGTGTGACCTTATTTAGTCCCATCCCCTTTCTACTCGATGTTTTTACAGGTGTAAAAGAAGCTGAAATCGTTCTTTTTTTACAACAACAATCTGCATAACTGAGATACACAATATTTGTTTTCCAAAATATGAATATCTTTCCATAACATACGCATCACGGCCATAAATGTCCAACACCAATAATGTTACTGATTGTTTAAAATATAATTAATTTCAGCTCTGTAGTTTGTGAAGAAACGAGATCGGGTGAGGATCTCAGTTACTCACGAGGAGCTCGGAATCGCTGCTCCTCCACGTCGAAAGGAGCCAGCTGAGGTGGCTCGGGCATCTGTTCCGGATGCCTCCTGGCCGCCTCCCTTGGGAGGTGTTCAAGGCATGTCCTATAGGGAGGAGGCCTCGTGGAAGACCCAGGACACACCAGAGGGACTACTGTATGTCTCCGAGCTTGCCTGGTGTCGCCTCGGGGTCGCCCCAGAACAGCTGGAGGAGGTGTGTGTGGATCGGGAAGTCGGACATTCTTGCTGAGACTGCTGCCTCCGTGACCTGGACCCGGAAAAAGCAGAAGAAAATGGATAGATGGATGGATGGATGGATGGATGGATGGATGGATGGATGGCATATAGGCTGTAAGGTCTCAGGTCAATAGGCTTTGAGATCTGGGTAACCCTAACCCTAAGATAGCAGGTAACAGGTTGAGCGGTTAAACACACTCAACTGCAGTTCCCGCTGATATTGTTAACAGTTTTAGCTCAAAAGTCAAGTTTTCATTGGATTATTGGACTTTCGCCTCACTCCTCTCTTTGATGTTTGCAAATCTTAAAAAATAAAAAAAAATGCATCAATTTTTGCAGGAAGTACAAACTATTTGGCCTCGCTCGTCCCGCATTGCTAAAAGTTCAAAGTTCAACAGTACATTCCTGAAGCAGGACATGGTTGAATCAGACAGAAGGCGTGCTCCTGAATGTGGCACCGTTGTCGACTCTAATGCCGACATCTGAGGTCTCCGTGCCTTGCTTCATATTCTGACCAGCTTCTCTGTCCGATGTGAGCCGGATGTGCTCAGCCTCGAGTTGCGGAGGAATCCCAACATTACAGTCAACACTAAAACGAGCCTCGTCCAATTCTGCGCTCCCGGCGGACGGACCGGACTGTAAATACCTCACTTGGGTTCGCTCGCCAAAGCATCTGTAATTGAAACAACTATGAAGCTTAGAAACTGGACACGGTGAAATCTAAATCTTGCATGACGGACCTGGTGCAGTGATGTAGACAATCAAAAATGGATGAGGCCCACGGATTATCCCCTGAGATTCTATTACGACTTAATCCGCCCGCTCACTCACTCAACCGCTTTGGACGTGACTGCAACTCTTAGCAACAAGTCACTTCACCCAGACAAAGGGAAGCTATGGAGTCATTAATTCAACTTTTTCTTTTTCTTTTTTTTTTTTACGATTGTTTTAAAAAGGACATGATGTGCAAGGTTGACTTTTTGTGAGTCGTTACTCTACTACAACTCTACTTCTGGGCAGGGGCGGACTGGGACTGAATAACAGCCCTGGACCAGCCTGGCCCAAATTAGCTTTAACGCCTAAACGGAGCGCATTTTCTCCAGTTTGGCTGTACCCAAATCTAAAAGCTTCTCGACTGGAGAGCAACAATGTAACGCCTCATTTTGAAAGCTTAGACCTACAAGAGTGATTGTAACTGTTTGTCAAGTCGCCACAATTTTTAACCTATTTTTAGGCCCGAGCGGCCTGCCGTCGCAAGGGCCTATTGTAATCGCAATCACAGCGCAGTGCGCGCAGCGCACTGAACCTAAGTGCGCGGAGCGCACAAAAACAGCGCGAAGCGCTGTCCCCATGTCAACCGTAAACTCACCATGTAAAACAGTGACAGCCCACACCGGAGGTGTGGGCCCTTTATACTTATTATTGCATTAAAATGAATGGGGGTATATAGTGTGAATGGGGGTATATAGTGGATGACGAGCGCGAAGCGCTCGTCATCCACCCAGGAACCCCACGGGTGCGTGCGGATCGTTGAAAGCTTTCCAAAAATGTATAATATGATATCGTCGCGAAAGCGACGATATTGTTTTTCTCGAAAATATTATTATTAGGCCCGAGCGGCCTGCCGTCGCAAGGGCCTATTGTAATCGCAATCACAGCGCAGTGCGCGCAGCGCACTGAACCTAAGTGCGCGGAGCGCACGAAAACAGCGCGAAGCGCTGTCCCCATGTCAACCGTAAACTCACCATGTAAAACAGTGAAGCCCACACCGGAGGTGTGGGCCCTTTATACTTATTATTGCATTAAAATGACTGGGGGTATATAGTGTGAATGGAGGTATATAGTGGATGACGAGCGCGAAGCGCTCGTCATCCACCCAGGAACCCCACGGGTGCGTGCGGATCGTTGAAAGCTTTCCAAAAATGTATAATATGATATCGTCGCGAAAGCGACGATATTGTTTTTGTCGAAAATATTATTATTCTTTCTTTCTTTCTTCTTTCTTTCTTTCTTCTGCTCTTTGAGCAGGAATTTGACCCCCTGAACATTGTCGAAAACTCACCAAACTTTGCCCAAAATTCAGGTCCGGTGAAAAATTAATTAAAATGTGTGTTTCATATTGTTGGGGGAAAAAATGGCGCGACAGCGCCACCTACAAAAGTGAAAATACATTACGCCAATGGGGGAGGGGCCGAAGTAAACTTTGTCGTAGAGCGACGAGATTCAGTACAAACATTCGTCATGTGACGACAAAAAAAAAATATTATTGTGGCCACGCCCCCTGACAAACCGGAAGTCCGCCATTTTGACAGGAAGCCCGGAGAATGCTGAGTCAGCGTTTTCGCTGACGTCGCATTTTAACGAACTCCTCCTAGGGCGTTTCACCAAATGAGCTCAAAATCGCTCCAGCTCATCTCGAGATGTGGGGCATCAAAAGTTATCCAAATTTTTTGCCTACGTTTTACGGTTTGTTTGCGGCGAAGCCGCAATCTTTACGAAGAATTTTGCGATTCATCAAAAACTAAAAATCGCTCCCATTCGCACAAACAAACTCCAATTAAAAATTGGAAATATACATTTTATTGACCTTTCACCCCTGGACACAACAAATGTGAAAAAGTGACATTTGGCGCAATAGCGCCCCCTCCAGGTGCAGAAGAAAAAATGCATTATGGGAAAAAAATTAGTTTGTCGGAAATGGATGAAATTCGGTACAAAAATAGTTGATGGCGTCCCGATCCAAAAAGCCAATGAGACCCATATCATATTTTGTACGGTGTTGCCATGGTGAATCAAAATACATTGCGTCTCTGGAGGCGGGGCCAACGTCAACTTTGTCGTAGAGCGACGAGATTCGGTACAGATATTCGTCATGTGACGACAAACAAAAAATAATATTGTGGCCACGCCCCCTGACAAACCGGAAGTCCGCCATTTTCACAGGAAGTCTGGAGAATGCTGAGACAGCGTTTTCGCTGACATCGCATTTTAACGAACTCCTCCTAGGGCATTTCACCAAATGAGCTCAAAATCGCTCCAGCTCATATCCAGATGTGGGGCTTCAAAAGTTATCCAAATTTTTTTGCTAAGTTTTACGGTTTGTTTGCGGCGAAGCCGCAATCTTTGCGAAGAAATTTGCGATTCATCGTAAACTAAACATTGCTCCTATTCGTTCAAACAAACTCTGATTAAAAATCGGAAATATACATTTTGTTGACCTTTCACCCCTGGACACAGCAAATGTGAAAAAGTGACATTGGGCGCGATAGCGCCCCCTCCAGGTGCAGAAGAAAAAATGCATTATGGGAAAAAAATTAGTTTCTCGAAAATGGATGAAATTCGGTACAAATATAGTTGATGGTATCCCGATCCAAAAAGCCAATGAGACCCATATCATATTTTGTACGGTGTTGCCATGGTGAATCAAAATACATTGCGTCTCTGGAGGCGGGGCCAACGTCAACTTTGTCGTAGAGCGACGAGATTCGGTACAGATATTCGTCATGTGACGACAAACAAAAAATAATATTGTGGCCACGCCCCCTGACAAACCGGAAGTCCGCCATTTTCACAGGAAGTCTGGAGAATGCTGAGACAGCGTTTTCGCTGACATCGCATTTTAACGAACTCCTCCTAGGGCGTTTCACCAAATGAGCTCAAAATCGCTCCAGCTCATATCCAGATGTGGGGCTTCAAAAGTTATCCAAATTTTTTTGCTAAGTTTTACGGTTTGTTTGCGGCGAAGCCGCAATCTTTGCGAAGAAATTTGCGATTCATCGTAAACTAAACATTGCTCCTATTCGTTCAAACAAACTCTGATTAAAAATCGGAAATATACATTTTGTTGACCTTTCACCCCTGGACACAGCAAATGTGAAAAAGTGACATTGGGCGCGATAGCGCCCCCTCCAGGTGCAGAAGAAAAAATGCATTATGGGAAAAAAATTAGTTTCTCGAAAATGGATGAAATTCGGTACAAATATAGTTGATGGTATCCCGCTCAAGAAAGCCGATGGGACCCATACCGTAATTTGTACGGTTTTGCCCGGGAACCCCCATATTATTCCAATGGGATGGACACATAAATATCACATTAAACACCATCACGGCGCGTTAGCGCCCTCTGTCAGCAGCGTGTGGACAGTAGTAATTGAAGTAAGGCCCGTAAGGGCTGTCCAATGCTGCTTGTGAAATAAAAACATTATGGGCACGCTAGCGCCCTCTGGAGTTTGGAACAATTATTCACGTGGAGAGGCCCGCCCCCTGATAAACCGAAAGTCCGCCATTTTGACAGGATGTCTGGAAAATGCTGAGTCAGCGTTTTCGCTGATGTCGCATTTTAACGAACTCTCCTGGGGCCTTTAACCAAATGAGCTCAAAATTGCTCCAGCTCATCTCGAGATGTGGGGCATCAAAAGTTATCCAATTTTTTTTGCCTATGTTTTACGAACAATTTTGCAATTCATTGTAAACTAAAAATTGCTTCCATTTGCGCAACAAACTCCGATTAAAAATCGGAAATTGGGTTGGAGCTGTTTCTCACATGGAGAGGCTAAAATTTTACCTGAGAAAGGTAAAATGCACTGTCCCCCATTCATATGTAATCTCATCTCAAACAGTGACCAAACATATTGTTGTTGCTGGAAAGTGCCACTCAGTCACGTTGAGCTTTTTTTTCTTTTTTTACAATAATCTTCTCTGAACATTTATGGGAAAATACATTGACCTAATTTTATACATGTTTTACAGAAAATCCTGAACATTGTGACAGATTTTAGCCAAAAATCAATCAGCACTTTTGGATGCCTTCATGAAAAAGTCATGTGACGTTAGTTCATGTGCTGAGAGAGAAGACGCTGGACCTTGGGACAAGTTTTCTTTCATATGGATAGGTCCAGCCATAAACCAATAGTAATCATGGTTACCACAATAAAATTTGTAACTGTGCCAACTTGATTTTAAATTGTAGGCTGTTTGTGACATCATGAGAACACAACCTAATAATGCAATATTTTTTTTTAGAAGTAGAAAATATAAGACAGATCTTTATACAATGGAACCATAGACCAAAACACCGATGGACCTCACTGAAGTGCACTCAGTCTCTACCCCGTTCATCCCAATACCATAAGAAATAATCATAAACATGAGTTTATTTTAAAAGTACATCTTCAGTTGAAAATGGATTACAAACGCAACTGTTTTTGCACTTTGCGCCATGTTTCCACTGATCGTGGGTAAACCTGCTCTGCAGCCTATTTGTGTGTGCCCTGGGAGTTTGGAGTCTGCCTGAGGAGAGAGTGGTGAAGAGGCAGTTTCCTGGGTGAGTGGGATCCTGCACTATGTTGGCTGCACGTGTGAGCAGTCGAGTGGCGTAGATGTCATCCAGGTTTGGCAGAGAGGAGCCCAAGATCCTGTCTGCTGTCCTTATCACATACTGCAGGTCCTTCTCAGCAGCAGCTCGCGTACCATGCTGTGCAGTAGTATGTATGTAAGCAGTATGCTTTCTATGGTAAAATGATAGGCGAAAGTGATCCTGAAAAGTGACCCTGCAAGTTGTGAAAAGTACCGATTATTTGCTATAAAAATATCAGATATAGGGACTTTTTATAATGCAGGTGTTTACACTCCATGGTGGATGGTCAAATACTGTCAGGTCTTTATAATGTTTCCTGCCATTTTAGCTGCAACGTCTGAGCACAAAGAAAACAAAAGAGGTCATGATTGATTTTGGGAGAGAACGAGAAAACACCTCACAGTGGTCTGTGGACTGATGGGGTGGAGGTGGAGAGGGTCTCAGACTTCAGGTTTTTGGGTGTGCAGATCAGTGAGGACCTAACAGTATTTGACCATTTAAGATAAACATGTGTCATGTATCTGAAACACTTAATCTGCTCTATATGTCTGTGAATTCTTTCATCTGATGCCTTTGTAATTGGTCATAAAATTTCTACACCAGAAAAATGGCCAAGCCGTAAGCAAAATCAATGACAAGTGTAACAAAACATTTATTGAGTTGAATACTTCTTTAAATTGACAACACATTTATACACATGTTTCAAACGATAGCAACTGTCCCTTAAAATACAAACAAAACATTTTCAATTTCTGTCACATTATTACAACATGAATACTTTTTAAAAAGCTTGTGAATACATTCAAACCCATTTACATCATACACAACAACAAAAAATGAGGATAAATCAGTGAAAACTTCATTGTAGTTTAATTTAATTTAATATGATCTGAACCACTCTTGGTCTGGCCTGTCACCTAGAACCTGTTTGCCCTGGGAGTCCCTACAGAGGCATAAAGCCCCTCACAACATAGCTCCTAGGATCCTTCAGGCGCTCAAACCTCTCCACCACGATAAGGTGGTGGTTCAAGGAGAGGAAAATTTATTAACATTATTAGTGTCATTATAATCGAATACATGATTTACATCAATAATACATTATAAAATACATAAAAGTACATAAAAATACATAATATACAATATAAATACAATACATACATTATTATTTGGCATTTATATATACATTACATAATTAAATTATTCAAGGGACCCTTTGAACCAGTCAGAATGGTTCAAGACCAGAGACAACAAACCTTACAGTATGTGTGCACGCATCACTGTAAGGTACAACACACAATAAAGCCACAACTAAAACAGTAACAACAATTACAACCAAAAGCCCTAAAACTGCAACGCCTAAATCAGCAAACACATGATCCAAAGCTAAGCAGTCTCTTCACAGACAGGTTTGTTTGTTCACCTGCTTTACAAGTTTGGTTTTTCTCAGACACCTCCCTCTTCACATGATGTCACTGTGTAGAGGCTTGTAGTTTTCTAATGTACTTTTGTCAGACAAAATGGAAAACGCTAACTGCATGGTCACAGATAAGTTTTCCCAGTCTGACAAAATGACATAATAAAACTACAAGACTGAGCACAGCTTCACCTAATAAAGAGGACGAGAGGAGGAAGACCAATATTGTAATGCATGATTCACAAAAAACCTGTCAGCAAAGAGAAAACCTCTGCAAATAAATATCTCAAAATACTCCATCACTGAATTTCCATGATCCAACATCAAAGGCTATCATCAAAACAAACCAACACATAAATATATACAACACTCGAAATGTTTCCAAAGACAAACACACACAAAAGTCAAAATACATGATTACTGCCAATTGTGAAAATGTTATGTACAATTTTGACAAAGGATCAAACCCTGAATGCTCAATAATCAAGAGAGGAATGAACTGCTTAGGGCATGATGAAAGGGCATGGGAAGACAAAGTTGTAAGCAACAAAAGACATGTCACATGTAAGGAGCAATGTGATGAGCCGACACAATAAACAACAGCTGTCCATTTTAACTATAAAATAAATCTAATCTAAACGCGGCATTTCAACGCACTTCCCCCTAAAAGAACAGACGATCCCTTCATGGTCGCTAAAGTATGTTGGCACGACTGAACAGTCACTGTCGTAATCACTTGACTTTAGATAAAAATGATCAATTAATGTCCCTCTCTCAGTTGTGGGAGATGTAACGTATTGAACATATCCTCTTTCTACCATAAAATTGCAGAGACTTGTAGATTTCAATACGTCGTCATTAAAATCTCCCATCACAGCCACAGTGGCACAATGTGAGCTCAGCCAATTCAATAACCTGTCAAAGTTATATTTGAATAGAGACATGGGATAAGACGGTGGCCGGTAAATTACTGCTATGATGATTTGATGCTCTGCAAAATAATTAACTAAACACTCCAAATCGAAATCTCGTACTGTGATTTCATAGTTACGGTTTTCCTCACAGTACATGCCAACTCCACCGTACTGTTGGCCACGTAAACTAACCAACGCTGTGTGGTTACTGCGCTGGTAGGAGATACTACGGGGACGACTATGAAAGGTATAACCTTCAATTTGGCAACCATCAAAAGATGAGTCTACAGATAACCATGTCTCTACCACAGCGATACAGTTAGGCTGCAAAAGCTGTGTGCGTGAAGCTAAGTCAGACACATGTCGGGCTAATCCCTGTACATTCATAAAAAATACTGTCAAAACATGTGCCTCTTGTCTGTGCCAGGGCAAACTGTCGACCACGAAGGGAGGCAGGTTCTCTAACGCGGCTCTAATGTTGTCCTTGCAGTAAATGGCCTTTTCCGAAAAGTCTTGAATTACAAGACCCTCTAAACTCCGGACGCGACTTAAGGCCACATACGCCTGACCCGCGGTAAATATTTTCTTCAGGGACACCACAGCTTCATCTACAGTTACCCCTTGTACTTTGTGTACTGTACAGGCCCACGCGAGTTTAAGCGGAAATTGTCTACGCCTCTCGGTGCGTTTATTCACCTGTTCTTCAGCTGGTCCTATGCGGGTAGAACCAGTCAGGTCTGCAGGGGTACGGGTCTGTTTCCTTGTCTTCGCACCTACTCTATCGTCATCGAATTTCACGTAAATAGCTAAAGGAAACCTCTTGTTCTGGGGATCTTCGACTATATAGGTTACAATGCCACATACCCCATTTACTAGACCGTCAGAAAGATCTATGTTTTTACAAAGCATAACGCGTGCATTGACGCCGATATGCAGTGCCTCCGCCAAACTAGGTTTCATTTTTTTGGACTTATGGAAACACAGATGACCATGGAGTTCCTTAACTTTACCTGAGCCCTTATCGATCCCAAAATCACGCGCCTCTATGGTCATCACCTCTGAACAAACGCTACTAAGCTTTGTTAAGTTATATTCCCCAACATGAACCCTCCTCGCGAAAATATGCAATACGTCGGGCTCTTCGCCTGTTTCACGACGCTTCAATATGTCTATGTCGCTTTGGAGCATGGGTGTCCCTCTCGTGCGCACTCTTAACCGGTTTAAGAGGTCCGCGAAAGTACTATCTTGTTGTCTAACAACAGTTTTTAATTCCGCTACTTTAAACAAATCGTTGAAAAAATCGACGCCTACATTTTCTTTATACAGAACCTCCCCCCCAACAGGAGCTAACTGATAAAAATCCCCAACTGCAATAACGCAAACGTTTCCAAATTTAATCTCCTCATCCGTCTGTTTAATTTGACCCAAACGACCGTCAATCCACTCAAAAACCCTTTTGTCAACCATCGATATTTCGTCGATTACAACAATTTCAACATCGATGTATCTAGCGCGCAGTGTACTTAACTTTTCCTCTCCGAGCTTACCATACTTTGCTGGAGGATTCGCAGGGATAGAAAACGTCGTATGGATTGTCGCCGCCTCTAAGTTATACGCTGCTATCCCGGTCGGAGCCGTTAATAAAACGCTAATGTTATCGGGACTATGACAAATAGGAGCCAATAACCGCGACGCTTCGTACTGAATAGCCCTAATCAGGTGACTCTTCCCGGTGCCAGCTCCACCTGATATAAATACGTGCAATGGCTCAGGGTTGTTACCGGCAACCTTGTCTAAGCACCATTGCCGTATTTTGTAAAAAATGGACAGCTGTTGCTCATTCAGGCTTCGCAAAAGTGCAAGACCCTCCGGACGACTCATAACATATGTCCTCTCCAAATGACAAATGTCCTCGTTCCTTACAGCTAAGTCAGGGATGGGCTCTTGCTCATGCTCAGAGAGGACCTCCTGCAACATCTCCCTAAACTCCTCCTTCGACTCCAACCTTTCAACTTCCAGCTCTGGGCAGAGATCGGCCCATGCCTCCTCCAAAAGCTCTTCAGAGTTCATTGCCTCTTGGATCTCATCCAGATCCTCAGCCTCCACTTCAAAACGACACCTATTCGCGTCAACTATCGCCTTCACCGAATGCACCGACCCGTCACTATAGCGCACTTCCCCATTTTCATAAAAGTCCTTATATGTTTCATATGGAGCCGGCTTAAGGTCGGCTTCATCGCGATACGGTAAAAATAATTGAAGGATGCTTAGATGGAATAACTCTGAATCTTTTGTCTCTGAAAAACGTGCATACCTAACAATTGCAGGCTTGGTGTTCTGCCGTTTAGCGACAGCACCTAAAGAATTTTGCAAAGGAATAGCCTTTTGACAAGTATCTGTTTGACTAAGTACACGGTATTCAGATACAAAAGAAGCAATACACATATCATTAAAAGTACTATCGTTTGGCCTACTCTTAAAGCGATCTATAATGTTGGTCATCCAAATATCGTCCGCAGCCGAATCACCATCTAACTGACTGATAGGTTTGCTCAATCTAACAATGTTGTTTCCCGTCGGAATGAATTCCACTTTACGTGAGAATTCCTTAAGGTGCATGTTTGTAACGCGATAAACAGCTTCCTGCGCAGAGACATCACGGTTATGCAAATAAACGCGTCCTAACTTTTTCAATGCCTCTTTTGCACTAACATTATCTTTGGAAGCTTCTTTTTGGGCAGCGCCCAAGAGCAAACCCATCTCCCTCTCTGCCTTAGAAATATATGAAATTATATAAACTATACACGCCCACGCATCTACAACAAACTGAATATCCATATTCGCATCCCAAGCATCCAACAATTTCGCGTTATAATTATTAATCCAGACTTCCTTAATCCCCCGCTTTAAAACTACATGAGTGTGACCGCCTAAAGCCTGGTACACCATTTCAAACGAGTCCTGTGTTAAACCGGCAGCTGCAAACAATGACTGCACACTATCAATGGGAACATTCTCGTCTACAATAGCATCTTTAAGTGCAGTCATAAACGCCACAGCTTCCTCTTTAGGCATAATCGGTTCGCTCTCCGGGTCTACTTTTTTAATAAACGTACGCATGGACGGAGGACGTGGGAAATTAAAGCGACACTTCTTTTTTCCCTTTTTACACGTTTTTGAATGACGCTTTGAATGCTGCTGCACTGAAGTAACTTTTTCCAATAATTTTGGATCAGAGGGTAATTCACAACTAATGTACTTGTCAATAAAATCAATTACCTCCTCGTCTGTATTAACTCCGAGCTTGGGGGCGTCTCTAACCCAATATAAACAATGTACATGAGGGCTTCCGCGCTGCTGAAACTCTACACGATAAAAGGAATCTATAATTTCGCCTATCGGGTGAGCCGGGGACTTCAGGACGGTATTTTGAAATCTATGCCACCGCTGATCAAACATACGGGCGACAGTTGTGGGGTGGCGACGCAAAAGATCACATCTGTCTGCCCAATTTAAGTCCTCTACGCTCCTGGTACTACCCTCTATTTTTAACAGTGCCTCGAGGACTTCTGGCCAACGCATATCTGCCGAACTAAATGAACAAAACCATGTTGGAATACCGAGCTGGCGCACCATCGCGATTAAGTCTTTCAGTGTGGCTTGCCAGTATGGGGGCGTGCCTCTAATAGGCTTTAAAAAACGATAACCGCTATCAAATTGTAATAAATTTTCCAAAGATTCTTCATCTGCAGCAGCATTACCCGAACCCTGACACGCATGTCCCTTTCGCAAAGCTATGGAGACCTTCGATACAACCTGCTCTACTTCCAACATGTACAGAGCCATGAATAGAAATTTAAGATTACGCGCAAAACGACCATCCGCGTGCAATAGTCTGTTAATAAAATACCGGCACAAAGTAATACGAACAGGCCTACGGGTGTGAAACGTATTACGCCCAAAGGGGAACTCTTTTGGGAAGCATTTAGCCTCATTTTCCTTATCAGTGAGCAAACTAACTGGACTGTTCCCCTCCGCCGGAGCCAAATTCAGTACACCCTGGAAGTAGTGGTCAAGAGCCTCCTGAGCCATATCTGCAGGCATAAAGAAGGTGTCCTGGAACATACAATGACGCTGACGGTCATGGAGATGCTCATCATCTAAATCTTCATCCTCTCCCTGTGCTGCCTGTCCCTGTGCTGCCTGTCCCTGTGCTGCGCGTCCCTTCGCTGCGCGTCCCTTCGCTGCGCGTCCCTTCGCTGCGCGTCCCTTCGCCAGCCGCCCCTTTCCCCCCTGTCCCTCCTGTCCCTGTGCTTCCTGTCCCTGTGCTTCCTGTCCCTGTGCTTCCTGTCTCTGCCCCTTCTGTCCCTTCACTGCGTGTCCCTTCGCTGCGCGTCCCTTCGCCGGCCGCCCCTTCACCGGCCGCCCCTTCACCCCCTGTTCCTGTGCTTCCTGTACCTGTGCAGCCCCCATCTGCGCCTGCGTTGCCTGTCCCTGTGCTTCCTGTCCCTGCGCCGCCTGTCCCTGTCCTTCCTGTACCTGTGCAGCCCCCATCTGTCCCTGCGCCGCCTGCCCCTGCGCCGCCTGTCCCTGCGCCGCCCCCATCTGCCCCTGCGCCGCCTGCCCCTGCGCCGCCCCCATCTGCCCCTGCGCCGCCTGTCCCTGTTCCATCGGTGTCGCTCCCGTATCCATAGCTTCCTCTTCCTGCCTCATGAACTCATTCACCCACTCTTCATCAAACTCTATGTCCAAATAATGTTGGTTGTTCGCTTTAAGAAATGCTATCGCGCTCTTTATCCGACCCGTGTCGACGTATTGATATTCATAATGGCCTTTGTAAGTAAGTTTACGCTTTAACTTCACAGGTAATAACCATCCGTCCATGCTACGACGCGGTAACAGCTTAGTGGTGTCAATGATATTGGATGGCACACATGTGGCCGGACCATGAGTCCCCCCTTGTCCCCCTTTTGGCAGAGCGTACATCTGCATAAACACTATATTGAGCGCCACTAAATGCTGTTCGACTGTGTTCAAACACGCGAGTTCAGGAGGAATATCATCTAACTGTAAATTGTTTATTGAGCATTCAGCCGGCATTTGACCCTTTTTAAGTTTGGAGTTACAAGTGTAGCAGATCCACAAACTCCCTCTACAATCAGGCAGCGGACACGGTGACGGACAACTCTTACTGCACGTATGTAAATAGGCATCTGAGATACAGGCCTCAGCAACAGCAGCACATTTAGGATCAGCCATAAAATCATCCTTTCTACAAGGTAAGACCTGGTTGATAAATAATAATTTAAAGCACACGCAACAAATGTGTTCAGGACCGTGTTCAACTTCCCGCCAAAAGCGTTCCTTAACCAAATCAAAATTATCGGCCAATTGTTGCTTAATTTGCCGTTTACGATTTCTGTAAGCAACACGAGTTTGAGCTTTGTATTGCTCATCTTTGTGGTATTTAACTTTACTATAGGTTTTTACTTTCTGCCTATGTTTGGGACTATCTTTGTACTTCTGTTTACTGGCGGCCCTGACATCGTGTTTGTGCTTTAAGTTCTCTTCATACTTTTTAATGCTAGCTACCTTTTTCTTTTGTCTATACTCTGTATTAGCACAATATTTATCTTTATTTGCTGCCTTGATTGCCACTTTCCTTTTCTCTCTATAATCTACATCGTCTCTATATTTTAGATTGACTGCAGCACTGCTTGCAGCCTTCTTTTCCTCTTTATAAAATACATTCTCTCTATATTTAAGGTTGACTGCAGCACTGCTTGCAGCCTTCTTTTGTTCTCTATAATCTACATTGTCTCTATATTTAAGATTGACTGCAGCCTTCTTTGCCTGTCTATAATCTACATCATCTCTATATTTAAGGTTAACTGCAGCTCTATTTGCGGCCTTCTTTCCCTGTCTATAATCTACATCATCTCTATATTTGAGGTTGACTGCAGCTCTATTTGCGGCCTTCTTTCCCTGTCTATAATCTACATCATCTCTATATTTAAGGTTGATTGCAGCTCTATTTGCAGCCTTCTTTCCCTGTCTATAATCTACATTTTCCCTATATCTACTTCTCAATGTTTCACGCAGTCTATCTTTAACTGTGGCATATTTGTTTTTTAAATGTTTATGCTTTTTGTTTTGAATGTACTTGGATAATTTACTGTGTTGTACATTCGCTTCAGTGTTTGGACTAACCACTGATTGGGCATCTACCTGTCTAGACCTAGTGTTGTAACCCATAAGAATAGAACTATTAATTTGGCAGCTTCCGTAACAACTATGGGTCACAGGGTTTTTAACGCAACTTACATTTTCATAATGAATATTGTTAATATTTTCTAGGTAGATGCCGCTGGTTGACAAAGGCCTGGTAGTACAACCATATTTAAGCCAACGTCCACTCAAAAACGTATATATATCTACACATAAAAGATCTGCTGTTGTTTGGATCTCTATCTCAGTGGCCCACGTGTTAACTCTATGCATATTACTATCGTTAATATACTGGGCCACAGAAGAGCAGCCATCGCGCAAAAGACTACTGTATTTTGATGCATTACTTTTAAGATGTTTAACGACCGCAAGTCTAAGTTTCCTATGATGTTTCTGCGTGCCACTAACAGCCTGCGAGATCGAGCGAAAGAAACAGTTACCGTCGGCAACGATTTTATCATTTGTACACGGCACATCTAACTTTAACGATCTCAAAGGATCTGTTGTTTCTGGTTCTGCTACAGCGAGTCTCTCATAGTCAATGTTTAGGTTCTCACACAGTGCCCTACAA
The DNA here is from genome assembly GCF_951799975.1 of Gobius niger. Taxonomy (NCBI): domain Eukaryota; kingdom Metazoa; phylum Chordata; class Actinopteri; order Gobiiformes; family Gobiidae; genus Gobius; species Gobius niger. Next base: position 33,394,304 of record NC_136856.1, read on the forward strand.
ACATTCTCCTGAAGAGGAATAAAATCAAGAGCATCATCTGTGGCACCGGTACAAACAACATCCCAATCAACATCACATTCACGATCATGTTTTGTCTTTTTAGGTGTGTGTGTGTGTTTGGGAACAGACAACTTAGCTTTAACTGAGCTTTTACGCTTCGGCTTTTGGTCAGAAGTGTCAAGCTTCGGAGGGGAAATTACCTCAGACGCTTCACACTTCAGACTAACCACCACGACAACAACGCCTGTAATCTCAAACAACTTATATTTAAGTCCATAACACTCAGCTAACGCGCAAAAATGAGCATACACTTCATCCAGGCTGCTAAAGTAAACAACAACACTCTTACCATCAGGGTCAACCATCCCAGTCGCACTACGACTGTGTGAGTCCACCACCGCGTATCTACCGCTGTCTTTAATGACTGCACAAGTGTTGCCACACATCGTCAGTAGACATGCATCATAGTGTGCCAACATCTCCCCTAAACCACCATCTAAGGTGACCCAAGAACCAGAAACAATAAACTCATGCTCCACTACATTTGCAGCCCCAGCGACCGGCCGACTGAACTCAAACTCAAACGGTTGACCATCAATAACTGACTCTTTGGGCAAGTCAGAAGGTAGTAAGTCATCATTCCCATTAGTCAGGTCGTTACCCCTAAGCTCTGTGTAAATAGCATCACCAATCACTAAAGTCCTGTCTAAATCCTTTTGCTCCCATGTAAACACACTGGACACAGTGTGCCTAGCTAATGCCACCAGAGCTATGGCTGCACACTGCACCCCTCCATACGGGAACCTGCTATCAGCCTGATGAAAATTACCCCTAACACAACTCGGAATATCAACGGGAACGCTATCCTCCATAACTATATCAGAACACGCTACAACAGGACTATCAACTGGAACACTATCCTCCATAACTATATCAGCACACACAACATCCAAATCGTCACATTCACGTTCACGTTTCACCCTCTTACTTGTGAGTGTGCGTTTGGGAACAGACGACTTAGCTTTAACTGACCTTTTACGCTTTGGCCTTTGGTCAGAAGTGTCAGGCGTCTGAGGCAAAATGACCTCAGACGCTTCACACTTCAAACCAACAACCACGACAACAACGCCTGTAATCTCAAACAACTTATATTCAACTTCATCACAGTCAGCTAACGCGCAAAAATGAGCATATAAATCATCCAGGCTGCTAAAGTAAAGTACAACGCTTTTACCATCAGGGTCAACCATCCCAGTCGCACTACGACTGTGTGAGTCCACCACCGCGTACCTACCGCTGTCTTTAATGACTGCACAAGTGCTGCCACACATCGTCAGTAGACATGCATCATAGTGTGCCAACATCTCTCTTAAACCACCATCTAAGGTCACACAGGTACCGGAAACAATAAGCTCACTCTCTAGTACATTTGCAGCCCCAGCGACCGGCTGACTGAACTCAAACTCAAACGGTTGACCATCAATAACTGACTCTTTGGGCAAGTCAGAAGCTAGTAAGAGCTCGTGCCCATGAGTCAGGTCGTTATCCCTAAGCTCTGTGTAAACAGCATCACCAATCACTAAAGTCTTGTCTAAATCCTTTTGCTGCCATGTAAACACACTGGACACAGTGTGCCTAGCTAATGCCACCAGAGCTATGGCTGCACACTGAGCCCCTCCATACGGGAACCTGTCATCAGCCTGATGAAAACTACCCCTAACGCAACTCGGAATACCAACAGGAACGCTATCCTCCATAACTATATCAGCACAAGCTACAGGACTATCAACCTCCATCTCTACATCGCTACTACCAAACGTGATAAGGCTTTCACTATCACTAACATCTATGTCAGACTGTGCACAACAAATGCAAGACTTATCTTGGTCCCTGGCGTCAGAAGCGCTCTCCCCGTGGACAGCTGGTGGAATGCTGCGGCGTGGAGAAGGCTGACTGGCTGAAAGGGGGCTGGTCCTCTTCATCTACAAGTCACAAAGAAAACACATAACCATTAGACATCTCTCAAACTAAAGCGGATCTCACTCTGTTCAGTGTAGCTGCTTTTGAAAATGATACATAAAAATCATCATCTCACCTGGTCCACGAAGACCACTGGGGCGGGGGAACTGGTGAGTGATGCTCCTGGAATCACCCCCACATCCACGAACTCCAGCTGCAAAAAGAATAACGTGTTAGATACTACTTCATGACAGATCATAGAATGTCAATTAATAAAAAGTACACACACCTCCTCCTCCAGGAAGCCGTCCAGGATGACCACGCTGGTAGGTGACGTTCCTGGTGTCACCTCCACGACAGCTGCCGCCACCTAGAGGACAACGTTTGTTAATAATCAAAGAAGTTACAATGTAAAAACGTATTCAGCCTCTTTAAACGACACTGACCTGGTCCTCCTCCATAGAAGACACGGAGCTGGCAGATGAGCCGGGTCTCACCGCCACAACCTCTTGTGCTGCCCGCGCCTACAATAAACAAAATAACAAATATGCATTAGTTTCTTTAGAACGTATAAAGAGCACAGCCTTAAAAACACCTACCTGCCGTGTGGGCCGGCGTCTCTTTGGGGCAGCACGCTTGCGACGCCTCGCCCGAGACGTCTGCAAAAAAAAAAGATGTGTTACTTCACCAGCTTAGAAATCAAGATTAAACAACAACATTTCACACAAGATCTGATACTTACCTTCTTTCCCGAAGGAAAGGAGCCGATGCCCTGGCCACAGCCGCCGTGAGATGGAGAGAACCGCTCCATCTCCACCAGCATGGCAGGGCTGAACAGGCAAGGCGACAGGGGAAAGGAGAACACGTTCTCCACCTCAAAACAAAGGAAACAGACAGTTTAGTCACAGCACTCACAATCTAACCATAGCTTTATAGAGTAGAACACTAACCTCCTGCGCCTGCAGCAGTCCCTTGGGGCTCACGGGGGAGACCCCAGGCTGAGTGACAGAGATAAACACAAAGCAGTCAGTATAATGCAACTTTAGTTAACAATGCTTTAACAAAACAGGAACAGTATCTCACCTTGCTGCCCCGTCGAACCTCGGTCCACTCAGGAGGGGGTGGAGGTGGCACGGGCAGCGGCTCGGGCACCTCCACTCTTGGGGAAACCCTCCTGGTGACCGGGCGGGGCGGGGGAGGAGACACCGGCGCAACAGCGGCAGCGTCATCCAGCTCCAGCTGCATGTAGCACGCCTGCCACAGCAGCTGGACGAGGATGGGCATGCCAAAGTCGTCGCTCAGGTGAGTCTGAAACACATCATTCACCCACGTTAAATAAAACAACAGTCATTAAAATGGTCAACTTTAAAAGAGAGAGACTGTACTTACACCATCCCTGGCCCACAGCTGCCCTTCGCTCCGGGGAAACTTGTGTGCTACACGGAAGTAGCGGATCCCTAAAACAGATGTTAGCAACAAAAAGAACATGTTAAAGTGTGCGCCACTCTAAGGAAAATAGTGATGACAGTTGCATTTTTTATACATACCCATGCCAACAGCGATGCGGTGGTACGCCTGCCGAAGGAGGGTCTGAATCTCCACCCCAGCGCTAAGCCGAGGTGGAAAATCCACGACACACACCTACGAACACAAAATTACAATTTAGACATGTTAAATACAATAATGAAGTACTTTCAGACCTCATAGAAGTGAAGTACACACCTTGGGCCAGCGTCCACAGACGTAGGCCAGGAGCTGGCCGAACTCCCGAATATTATTATTCTTTCTTTCTTTCTTCTTCTTCTTCTGCTCTTTGAGCAGGAATTTGACCCCCTGAACATTGTCGAAAACTCACCAAACTTTGCCCAAAATTCAGGTCCGGCGAAAAATTAATTAAAATGTGTGTTTCATATTGGGGGAAAAAAAAATGGCGCGACAGCGCCACCTACAAAAATCAAAATACATTGCGCCAATGGGGGAGGGGCCGAAGTAAACTTTGTCGTAGAGCGACGAGATTCGGTACAGATATTCGTCATGTGACGAAAAAAAAAAAATATTATTGTGGCCACGCCCCCTGACAAACCGGAAGTCCGCCATATTGACAGGAAGCCCGGAGATTGCTGAGTCAGCGTTTTCGCTGACGTCGCATTTTAACGAACTCCTCCTAGGGCGTTTCACCAAATGAGCTCAAAATCGCTCCAGCTCATCTCGAGATGTGGGACATCAAAAGTTATCCAAATTTTTTGGCTATGTTTTACGGTTTGTTTGCGGCGAAGCCGCAATCTTTCCGAAGTATTTTGCGATTCATCAAAAACTAAAAATCGCTCCCATTCGCACAATCAAACTCCGATTAAAAATCGGAAATATACATTTTATTGACCCTTCACCCCTGGACACAAGAAATGTGAAAAAGTGACATTGGGCGCGATAGCGCCCCCTCCAGGTGCAGCCGAAAAAATGCATTATGGGAAAAAAATTAGTTTGTCGGAAATGGATGAAATTCGGTACAAAAATAGTTGATGGTGTCCCGATCCAAAAAGCCAATGACACCTATATCGTATTTTGTACGGTGTTGCCATGGTGAATCAAAATACATTGCGTCGATGGAGGCGGGACCAACCGGGGCCAACGTCAACTTTGTCATAGAGCGACGAGATTCGGTACAGATATTCATCATGTAACGACAAACAAAAAATATTATTGTGGCCACGCCCCCTGACAAACCGGAAGTCCGCCATTTTGACTGGAAGCCTGGAGAATGCTGAGTCATGGTTTTCGCTGACATCGCATTTTAACGAACTCCTCCTAGGGCGTTTGACCAAATGAGCTCAAAATCGCTCCAGCTCATCTCGAGATGTGGGGCATCAAAAGTTATCCAAATTTTTTGGCTAAGTCTTACGGTTTGTTTGCGGCGAAGCCGCAATCTTTCCGAAGTATTTTGCGATTCATCAAAAACTAAAAATCGCTCCCATTCGCACAAACTAACTCCGATTAAAAATCGGAAATATACATTTTTTTGACCTTTCACCCCTGGACACAACAAATGTGAAAAAGTTACACTGGGCGTGATAGCGCCCCCTCCAGATGCAGAAGAAAAATTGCATTATGGGAAAAAAATTAGTTTGTCGGAAATGGATGAAATTCGGTACAAAAATAGTTGATGGCGTCCCGATCCAAAAAGCCAATGAGACGCCTATCATACTTTGTACGGTGTTGCCATGGTGACGTCCGGGGCCCCCCATGTTATTGTAATGGGGCTGACACATAAATGTCACCTTATGCAACATTACAGCGCGTTAGCGCCACCTGTCAGGAGCTTGTGGACAGTGGTCATGGAAGTACAGCCCGTCAGGGGCGTCTGATGCTACTTGTGAAATTAAAAAGATTACGGGCGCGCTAGCGCCCTCTGCAGGCTGGAGCCATTATTCACATGGAGAGGCTAAAAATGTTGTTTTGATGTTTACTGACCAAGATTAATGGCACATCGGGGCAATAAAATGCAGTGTGGCCACGCTGACGCCCTTGGGTGGGTTGTGGCACGGATAGATAGAGGCGCTAAAGGAGGCACGGCCCGCGAGGGCCGTTCGATGCCGCTTGCGGCTTTAATTCTTTCTTCTTTCTTCTTCCGTCTTCTTTCTTCTTTCTTCTGCTCTTTGAGCAGGAATTTGACCCCCTGAACATAGTCGAAAACTCACCAAACTTTGCCCAAAATTCAGGTCCGGTGAAAAATTAATTAAAATGTGTGTTTCATATTGGGGAAAAAAAAAATGGCGCGACAGCGCCACCTACAAAAGTCAAAATACATTACGCCAATGGGGGAGGGGCCGAAGTAAACTTTGTCGTAGAGCGACGAGATTCGGTACAGATATTCGTCATGTGACGACAAAAAAAAAATATTATTGTGGCCACGCCCCCTGACAAACCGGAAGTCCGCCATTTTGAAAGGAAGACCGGAGAATGCTGAGTCAGCGTTTTCGCTGACTTCGCATTTTAACGAACTCCTCCTAGGGCGTTTCACCAAATGAGCTCAAAATCGCTCCAGCTCATCTCGAGATGTGGGGCATCAAAAGTTATCCAAATTTTTCGGCTAAGTTTTACGGTTTGTTTGCGGCGAAGCCGCAACCTTTCCGAAGTATTTTGCGATTCATCAAAAACTAAAAATCGCTCCCATTCGCACAAACAAACTCTGATTAAAAATCGGAAATATACATTTTATTGACCTTTCCCCCTTGGACGCAGCAAATGCGAATTAGTAACATTGGGCGCGATAGCGCCCCCTCCAGGTGCAGAAGAAAAAATGCATTATGGGAAAAAAATTAGTTTGTCGGAAATGGATGAAATTCGGTACAAAAATAGTTGATGGCATCCCGATCCAAAAAGCCAATGAGACCCATATCGTATTTTGTACGGTGTTGCCATGGTGAATCAAAATACATTGCGTCTATGGAGGCGGGACCAACCGGGGCCAACGTCAACTTTGTCGTAGAGCGACGAGATTCGGTACAGATATTCGTCATGTGACGACAAACAAAAAATATTATTGTGGCCACGCCCCTTGACAAACCGGAAGTCCGCCATTTTGAAAGGAAGACCGGAGAATGCTGAGTCAGCGTTTTCGCTGACTTCGCATTTTAACGAACTCCTTCGAGGGCGTTTCACCAAATTAGCTCAAAATCGCTCCAGCTCATCTCGAGATGTGGGGCATCAAAAGTTATCCACATTTTTTGGCTAAGTTTTACGGTTTGTTTGCGGCGAAGCCGCAATCTTTACGAAGAATTTTGCGATTCATCAAAGACCCATTCGCACAAACAAAATCCGATTATAAATCGGAAATATACATTTTATTGACCTTTCACCCCTGGACACAGCAAATGTGAAAAAGTGCCATTGGGCGCGATAGCGCCCCCTATAGGTGCGGAAGAAAAATTGCATTATGGGAAAAAAATTAGTTTCTCCGAAATGGATGAAATTCGGTACAAAAATAGTTGATGGTACCGTAATTTGTAGGGTTTTGCCATGGGAACGACCGGGAACCCCCATGTTACTCCAATGGGGCTGACACATAAATCTCACATTATACAACATTACAGCGCATTAGCGCCCTCTGTCAAGAGCTTGTGGACAGTGGTCATGGAAGTGCGGCTGGGGGGATATGAGCAAACCCACCCCAGCCCGCCGCCACTGCCCGCGGGCAACGCCAGAAAAAAGGAGAGTCCAGCCTCTCTCCAGGAGTTGGGATCCGGAACCCAAGCTGTGCGTGGAGGTGAGCCCGACTATATCTAGCCGGTATCTCTCAACCTTCCGCACAAGCTCAGGCTCCAGCGAAGTGACGTTCCATGTCTCGAACGCCAGAAGCTGCGCATGTGGACCAGGTCGTCGAGGTACCTGCCTCTGACTGCCACCCAGTCCTCTCCGCACCCGACCCCTACGGATCCCTCTGTGGGTGGTGGGTCGTCCCTTTCGGGCTGTGCCCGTCACCTCGGACCTGTTTGCCATGGGAGACCCTACCAGGGGCATAAAGCCCTAGACAACATAGCTCCTCGGATCATTCGGGCACTCAAACAACCCCACCACGTTAAGGTCGCAGTTCACGGGGTAAATGTCACATTATACACAATCACAGCGTGTTAGCGCCCTCTGTCAGCAGCGTGTGGAATGGAAGTACGGCCCGTTGGGGCCGTCCGATGCTGCTTGTGAATTATGAAAGATTTGGGGCTTGCTTGCGCCCTCTGCTGGTCATAAATGTCCCATTGTACAAAATTACAGTGCATTGGCGCCCTCTGTTAGGTGCATTTGGACAGCGGACATGGAAGTACAAATTCCATTGTGAAATTAAAAAGATTTTGGGCATGCTAGCGCCCTCTGTGGGTTGGAGCTGGAGAGGCTAAAATGTTACCTGAGAAAGGTAGAATGCACTGTCCCCCATTCATACGTAATCTCATCGTCTCAAACAGTAACCAAACATAATATGTTTGGTTATTGTTATTGCTGGAAAGTGCCACACATCACATTGAGCTTATTATTTATTTTTTACAATAAAAAACAACTTCTTTGAACATTTAAGGGAAAATACATTGACCTAATTTCATACATGTTGACAGAAAATCCTGAACATTGTGACAGATTTTAGCCAAAATGAGAAAGTCATGTGACGCTAGTTCATGTGCTGAGAGAGAAGACGCTGGACCTTGGGACAAGTTTTGTTTCATATGGATAGGTCCAGCCATAAACCATAGTAATCATGGTTACCACAATAAAATTCGTAACTGTGCCACCTTGATTTTAAATTGTAGGCCGTTTTTTGTGACATCATGAGAACACAACCTAATGATGCATTTTTTTTTATAAGTAGAAAAGAAGACTGATCTTTATACAAAGGAACCATAGACCAGAACACTGATGGAGCTCACTAAAGTGCACTCAGTCTCTACCCCGTTCATCCCAATACCATAAGAAATAATCATAAACAGAAGTTAATTTTCAAAGTAAACCTTCAGTTGAAAAAGGATTAAAAGCACAACTGTTATTGCACTTTGCGCCATGTTTCCACTGATCGTGGGTAAACCTGTTCTGCAGCCTGTTTGTGTGCGCCCTGGGAGTTTGGAGTCTGCCTGAGGAGAGAGTGGTGAAGAGGCAGTTTCCTGGGTGTGTGGGATCCTGCACTATGTTGGCTGCACGTGTGAGCAGTCAAGTGGCGTAGATGTCATCCAGGTTTGGCAGAGAGGAGCCCAAGATCCTGTCTGCTGTTCTTATCACACACTGCAGGTCCTTCTCAGCAGCAGCGCAGCTCACATACCATAATATGCAGTTGTATGGTATGTTGGTATGCTTTCTATGGTAGTGATAGAAGGTGACGAGCTACTTCTGAGGGAGCCCGTTCCTCAGCAGGGTCTAAAGGAAGAATAACCTCTGCTGAGCTAGCTTAAAGGAGCTGTACCTGATTTTTTTCTAGTTATTGGATGAAAGTTGTTTAAACTCAGTTGTTGGTGGGGGGAAAAAGACACTTTCCATCTAATTAAAGCAATTGCAACAATTTCATGAACCTGCAGGCAGGTTTTCCTGCATTTTAGTGAAAGTGATCCTGAAAAGTGCCCCTGCAAGTTGTGAAAAGTGCCGATTTCCTCTTTGATTATTTGAAATAAAAATATCAGGTATAGGGACTTTAATAATGCAGGTGTTTACGCTCCATGTCAGGTCCTCACTGATCTGCACACCCAAAAACCTGAAGTTTGAGACCCTCTCTACCTCCACCCCATCAGTCCACAGACCACTGTGAGGTGTTTTCCTGTTTGTCCGAAAATCAATTATGACCTCTTGTTTTCTTTGTGTTCAGAAGTTGCAGCTAAAATGGCAGGAAACACAATAAAGACCTGACAGTGTTTGACCATTTAATAAAAACATGTGGCATGTATCTGAAACACTAAACCTGCTCTTCATGTCTGTGAATTCTTTCATCTGAATTGCTAAATGGACAATTGGTGCACTATTTTAATGCTGCCTTTGTAGTTTGTCATAATAAAATTTCTACACCAGAAAAATGACCAAGCCTTGAATGTAAGCAAAATCAATGACAAGTGTAACAAAACATTTATTGAGTTGAATACTTCTTTAAATTGACATTGACAAATCATTTATACACATGTTTCAAACAATAGCAACTCTCGCTTAAAATACAAACACAAAACATTTTCAATTTCTGTCACATTATTAAAACATGAATACTTTTAAAAAAGCTTGTGAATATATTCAAACCTATTTACATCATACACAACAACAAAAAATGAGGATCAATCAGTGAAAACCTCATTATAGTTTAATTTAATATGATCTGAACCACTCTTGGTCTGGCCTGTCACCTAGAACCTGTTTGCCCTGGGAGTCCCTACAGAGGCATAAAGCCCCTCACAACATAGCTCCTAGGATCCTTCAGGCGCTCAAACCTCTCCACCACGATAAGGTGGTGATTCAAGGAGAGGAAAATTTATTAACATTATTAGTGTCATTACAATCGAATACATGATTTACATTATGTTATCAATAATACATTATAAAATACATAACATTACATAAATTACATAAAAATACACAATATAAATACAATACATACATTATTAATTGGCATATATACATTACATAATTAATTTATCATTCGAGGGACCCTTTGAACCAGTCAGAATGGTTCAAGACCAGAGACAACAAACCTTACAGTATGTGTGCACGCATCACTGTAAGGTACAACAAACAATAAAGCCAAAATTAAATCAACAGTAGCAACTATTACAACTGAAAGCCCTAAAACTACAACGCCTAAATCAGCAAACACATGATCCAAAGCTAAGCAGTCTCTTCACAGACAGGTTGTTTGTTCACCTGCTTTACAAGTTTGGTTTTCCTCAGAAACCTCCCTCTTCACATGATGTCACTGTGTAAAGGCTTGTAGTCTTCAAATGTACTTTTGTCAGACAAAATGGGAAAACTTTAACTGCATGGTCACAGATAAGTTTCCCCAGTCTGACAAAATGACATTAGAAAACTACAAGACTGAGCACAGCTTCACCTAATAAAGAGGTCGAGAGGAGGAAGACCAATATTGTAATGCATGATTCACAAAAAACCTGTCAGGAAAGAGAAAACCTCTGCAAATAAATATCTCAAAATAATCCATCACTGAATTTCCATGATCCAACATCTCAAGCTATCATCAAAACGAACCAACACATAAATATATACAACACTCAAAATGTTTCCAAAGACAAACACACACAAAAGTCAAAATACATGATTGCTGCCAACTATAAAAATGTTATGTACAATTTTGACAAAGAGTCAATCCTGAATGCTCAATAATCAAGAGAGAGGAATGGACTGCTTAGAGCATGATGAAAAGGCATGGGAAGACAAAGTTGTAAGAGACACAAGACAAGTCACATGTAAGGAGCAATGTGATGAGCCGACACAATAAACAGCAGCTGTCCATTTTAAGTAAATCTAATCCAAACGCGGCGTCTCAACGCACTTCCCCCTAAAAGAACAGACGATCCCTTCATGGTCGCTAAAGTATGTTGGCACGACTGAACAGTCAATGTCGTAATCACTTGACTTTAGATAAAAATGATCAATTAATGTCCCTCTCTCAGTTGTGGGAGATGTGACGTATTGAACATAACCTCTTTCTACCATAAAATTGCAGAGACTTGTAGATTTCAATACGTCGTCATTAAAATCTCCCATCACAGCCACAGTGGCACAATGTGAGCTCAGCCAATTCAATAACCTGTCAAAGTTATATTTGAATAGAGACATGGGATAAGACGGTGGCCGGTAAATTACTGCTATGATGATTTGATGCTCTGCAAAATAATTAACTAAACACTCCAAATCGAAATCTCGTACTGTGATTTCATAGTTACGGTTTTCCTCACAGTACATGCCAACTCCACCGTAATGTTGGCCACGTAAACTAACCAACGCTGTGTGGTTACTGCGCTGGTAGGAGATACTACGGGGACGACTATGGAAGGTATAACCTTCAATTTGACAACCATCAAAAGATGAGTCTACAGATAACCATGTCTCTACCACAGCGATACAGTTAGGCTGCAAAAGCTGTGTGCGTGAAGCTAAGTCAGACACATGCCGGGCTAATCCCTGTACATTCATAAAAAACACTGTCAAAACATGTGCCTCTTGTCTGTGCCAGGGCAAACTGTCGGCCACGAAGGGAGGCAGGTTCTCTAACGCGGCTCTAATGTTGTCCTTGCAGTAAATGGCCTTTTCCGAAAAGTCTTGAATTACAAGACCCTCTAAACTCCGGACGCGACTTAAGGCCACATACGCCTGACCCGCGGTAAATATTTTCTTCAGGGACACCACAGCTTCATCTACAGTTACCCCTTGTACTTTGTGTACTGTACAGGCCCACGCGAGTTTAAGCGGAAACTGTCTACGCCTCTCGGTGCGTTTATTCACCTGTTCTTCAGCTGGTCCTATGCGGGTAGAACCAGTCAGGTCTGCAGGGGTACGGGTCTGTTTCCTTGTCTTCGCACCTACTCTATCGTCATCGAATTTCACGTAAATAGCTAAAGGAAACCTCTTGTTCTGGGGATCTTCGACTATATAAGTTACAATGCCACATACCCCATTTACTAGACCGTCAGAAAGATCTATGTTTTTACAAAGCATAACGCGTGCATTGACGCCGATATGCAGTGCCTCCGCCAAACTAGGTTTCATTTTTTTGGACTTATGGAAACACAGATGACCATGGAGTTCCTTAATTTTACCGGAGCCCTTATCAATCCCAAAATCACGCGCCTCTATGGTCATCACCTCTGAACAAACGCTACTAAGCTTTCTTAAGTTATATTCCCCAACATGAACCCTCCTCGCAAAAATATGCAATACGTCGGGCTCTTCGCCTGTTTCACGACGCTTTAATATATCTATGTCGCTTTGGAGCATGGGTGTCCCTCTCGTGCACACTCTTAGCCGGTTTAAGAGGTCCGCGAATGTACTATCTTGTTGTCTAACAACAGTTTTTAATTCCGCTACTTTAAACAAATCGTTGAAAAAATCGACGCCTACATTTTCTTTATACAGAACCTCCCCCCCAACAGGAGCTAACTGATAAAAATCCCCAACTGCAATAACGCAAACGTTTCCAAATTTAATCTCCTCATCCGTCTGTTTAATTTGACCCAAACGACCGTCAATCCACTCAAACACCCTTTTGTCAACCATCGATATTTCGTCGATTACAACAATTTCAACATCGATGTATCTAGCGCGCAGTGTACTTAGCTTTTCCTCTCCAAGCTTACCATACTTTGCTGGAGGATTGGCAGGGATAGAAAACGTCGTATGGATTGTCGCCGCCTCCAAGTTATACGCTGCTATCCCGGTCGGAGCCGTTAATAAAACGCTAATGTTATCGGGACTATGACAAATAGGAGCCAATAACCGCGACGCTTCGTACTGAATAGCCCTAATCAGGTGACTCTTCCCGGTGCCAGCTCCACCTGATATGAATACGTGCAATGGCTCAGGGTTGTTACCGGCAACCTTGTCTAAGCACCATTGCCGTATTTTGTAAAAAATGGACAGCTGTTGCTCATTCAGGCTTCGCACAAGTGCAAGACCCTCTTGACGACTCATAACATTTGTCCTCTCCAAATGACAAATGTCCTCGTTCCTTACAGCTAAGTCAGGGATGGGCTCTTGCTCATGCTCAGAGAGGACCTCCTGCAACATCTCCCTAAACTCCTCCTTCGACTCCAACCTTTCAACTTCCAGCTCTGGGCAGAGATCGGCCCATGCCTCTTCCAAAAGCTCTTCAGAGTTCATTGCCTCTTGGATCTCATCCAGATCCTCAGCCTCCACTTCAAAACGACACCTATTCGCATCAACGATCGCCTTCACCGAATGCACCGACCCGTCACTATAGCGCACTTCCCCATTTTCATAGAAGTCCTTATATGTTTCGTATGGAGCCGGCTTAAGGTCGGCTTCATCGCGATACGGTAAAAACAATTGAAGGATGCTTAGATGGAATAACTCTGAATCTTTTGTCTCTGAAAACCGTGCATACCTAACAATTGCAGGCTTGGTGTTCTGCCGTTTAGCGACAGCACCTAAAGAATTTTGTAAAGGAATAGCCTTTTGACATGTGTCTGTTTGACTAAGTACACGGTATTCAGATACAAAAGAAGCAATACACATATCATTAAAAGTACTATCGTTTGGCCTACTCTTAAAGCGATCTATAATGTTGGTCATCCAAATATCGTCCGCAGCCGAATCACCATCTAACTGACTGATAGGTTTGCTCAATCTAACAATGTTGTTTCCCGTCGGAATGAATTCTACTTTACGTGAGAATTCCTTAAGGTGCATGTTTGTAACGCGATAAACAGCTTCCTGCGCAGAGACATCACGATTATGCAAATAAACGCGTCCTAACTTTTTCAATGCCTCTTTTGCACTAACATTATCTTTGGAAGCTTCTTTTTGGGCAGCGCCCAAGAGCAAACCCATCTCCCTCTCTGCCTTAGAAATATATGAAATTATATAAACTATGCACGCCCACGCATCTACAACAAACTGAATATCCATATTCGCATCCCAAGCATCCAACAATTTCGCATTATAATTATTAATCCAGACTTCCTTAATCCCCCGCTTTAAAACTACATGAGTGTGACCGCCTAAAGCCTGGTACACCATTTCAAACGAGTCCTGTGTTAAACCGGCAGCTGCAAACAATGACTGCACACTATCAATGGGAACATTCTCATCTACAATAGCATCTTTAAGTGCAGTCATAAACGCCACAGCTTCCTCTTTAGGCATAATCGGTTCGCTCTCCGGGTCTACTTTTTTAATAAATGTACGCATGGACGGAGGACGTGGGAAATTAAAGCGACACTTCTTTTTTCCCTTTTTACAGGTTTTTGAGTGACGCTTTGAATGCTGCTGCACTGAAGTAACTTTTTCCAATAATTTTGGATCCGAGGGTAATTCACAACTAATGTACTTATCAATAAAGTCAATTACCTCCTCGTCTGTATTAACTCCGAGCTTGGGAGCATCTCTAACCCAATATAAACAATGGACGTGAGGGCTTCCGCGCTGCTGAAACTCTACACGATAAAAGGAATCTATAATTTCGCCTATCGGGTGAGCCGGGGACTTCAGGACGGTATTTTGAAATCTATGCCACCGCTGATCAAACATACGGGCGACAGTTGTGGGGTGGCGACGCAAAAGATCACATCTGTCTGCCCAATTTAAGTCCTCTACGCTCCTGGTACTACCTTCTATTTTTAACAGGGCCTCGAGGACTTCTGGCCAACGCATATCTGCCGAACTAAATGAACAAAACCATGTTGGAATACCGAGCTGGCGCACCATCGCGATTAAGTCTTTGAGTGTGGCTTGCCAGTATGGGGGCGTGCCTCTAATAGGCTTTAAAAAACGATAACCGCTATCAAACTGTAATAAATTTTCCAAAGATTCTTCATCTGCAGCAGCATTACCCGAACCCTGACACGCATGTCCCTTTCGTAAAGCTATGGAGACCTTCGATACAACCTGCTCTACTTCCAACATGTACAGAGCCATGAATAGAAATTTAAGATTACGCGCGAAACGACCGTCCGCGTGCAATAGCCTGTTAATGAAATACCGGCACAAAGTAATACGAACAGGCCTACGGGTGTGAAACGTATTACGCCCAAAGGGGAACTCTTTTGGGAAGCATTTTGCCTCATTTTCCTTATCGGTGAGCAAACTCACTGGACTGTTCCCCTCTGCCGGAGCCAAATTCAGTACACCCTGGAAGTAGTGGTCAAGAGCCTCCTGAGCCATATCTGCAGGCATAAAGAAGGTGTCCTGGAACATACAATGACGCTGACGGTCATGGAGATGCTCATCATCTAAATCTTCATCCTCTCCCTGTGCTGCCTGTCCCTGTGCTGCCTGTCCCTGTGCTGCCTGCCCCTGTGCTGCCTGCCCCTGTGCTGCCTGCCCCTGTGCTGCCTGCCCCTGTGCTGCCTGCCCCTCTCCCCCCTGTCCCTCTCCCCCCTTTCCCTGCCCCTTCTGTCCCTGCCCCTTCTGTCCCTTCGCTGCGCGCACCTTTGCCGGCCGCCCCTTCGCTGCACGCCCCTTCGCTGCGCACCCCTTCGCCGCGCGCCCCTTCGCCCCCTGGACCTGTGCTTCCTGTCCCTGTGCAGCCCCCATCTGCCCCTGCGCCGCCTGTCCCTGCGCCTCCTGTCCCCGCGCCTCCTGTCCCCGCGCCTCCTGTCCCCGCGCCTCCTGTCCCCGCGCCTCCTGTCCCCGCGCCTCCTGTCCCTGCGCCTCCTGTCCCTGTGCAGCCCCCATCTGTCCCTGCGCCGCCTGTCCCTGCGCCGCCTGCCACGCCTGTCCCTGCGCCGCCTGACCCTGTTCCATTGGTGTCGCTCCCGTATCCGTAGCTTCCTCTTCCTGCCTCACAAACTCATTAACCCACTCTTCATCAAACTCTATGTCTAAATAATGCTGGTTGTTTGCTTTGAGAAATGCTATCGCGCTCTTTATCCGACCCGTGTCGACGTATTGATATTCATAATGGCCTTTGTAAGTAAGTTTCCGCTTTAACTTCACAGGTAATAACCATCCGTCCATGCTACGACGCGGTAACAGCTTAGTGGTGTCAATAATATTGGACGGCACACATGTGGCCGGACCATGAGTCCCCCCTTGACCCCCCTTTGGCAGAGCGTACATCTGCATAAACACTATATTGAGCGCCACTAAATGCTGTTCGACTGTGTTCAAACACGCGAGTTCAGGAGGAATATCATCTAATTGTAAATTGTTTATTGAGCATTCAGCCGGCATTTGACCCTTTTTAAGTTTGGAGTTACAAGTGTAGCAGATCCACAAACTCCCTCTACAATCAGACAGCGGACACGGTGACGGACAACTCTTACTGCACGTATGTAAATAGGCATCTGAGATACAGGCCTCAGCAACAGCAGCACATTTAGGATCAGCCATAAAATCATCCTTTCTACAAGGTAAGACCTGGTTGATAAATAATAATTTAAAGCACACGCAACAAATGTGTTCAGGACCGTGTTCAACTTCCCGCCAAAAGCGTTCCTTAACCAAATCAAAATTATCGGCCAATTGTTGCTTAATTTGCCTTTTACGATTTCTGTAAGCAACACGAGTTTGAGCTTTGTATTGCTCATCTTTGTGGTATTTCACTTTACTATAGGTTTTTACTTTCTGCCTATGTTTGGGACTATCTTTGTACTTCTGTTTACTGGCGGCCCTGACATCGTGTTTGTGCTTTAAGTTATCTTCATACTTTTTAATGCTAGCTGCCTTTTTCTTTTGTCTATACTCTGTATTGGCACAATATTTATGTTTATTTGCTGCCTTGATTGCCACTTTCTTTTTCTCTCTATAATCTACATTGTCGCTATATTTAAGATTGACTGCAGCCTTCTTTTCCTCTTTATAAAATACATTCTCTCTATATTTAAGATTGACTGCAGCACTACTTTCAGACTTTTTTTGTTCTCTATAATCTACATTGTTTCTATATTTAAGATTGACTGCAGCCTTCTTTGCCTGTCTATAATCTAAATTTTCTCTATATTTAAGTTGGTCTGCAGCCTTCTTTCCCTCTCTAAAATCTACATCTTCTCTATATTTAACTTTGTCTGCAGCCTTCTTTCCCTGTCTATAATCTACATCTTCTCTATATTTAACTTTGTCTGCAGCCTTCTTTCCCTGTCTGTAATCTACATCATCTCTATATTTAAGGTTGACTGCAGCTCTATTTGCAGCCTTCTTTCCCTGTCTATAATCTACATCTTCTCTATATTTAACTTTGTCTGCAGCCTTCTTTCCCTGTCTGTAATCTACATCATCTCTATATTTAAGGTTGACTGCAGCTCTATTTGCAGTCTTCTTTCCCTCTCTATAATCTACATTTTCCCTATATCTACTTCTCAATGTTTCACGCAGTCTATCTTTAATTGTGGCATATTTGCTTTTTAAATGTCTATGCTTTTTGTTTTGAATGTACTTGGATA
The DNA here is from genome assembly GCF_951799975.1 of Gobius niger. Classification (NCBI taxonomy): domain Eukaryota; kingdom Metazoa; phylum Chordata; class Actinopteri; order Gobiiformes; family Gobiidae; genus Gobius; species Gobius niger. The sequence goes on from NC_136856.1 coordinate 33,411,847, forward strand.
ATTTACTGTGTTGTACATTTGTTTCAGTGTTTGGACTAACCACTGATTGGGCATCTACCTGTCTAGACCTAGTGTTGTAACCCATAAGAATAGAACTAGTAATTTGGCAGCTTCCGTAACAACTATGGGTCACAGGGTTTTTAACGCAAGTTACATTTTCATAATGAATATTGTTAATATTTTCGAGGTAGATGCCGCTGGTTGACAAAGGCCTGGTAGTACAACCATATTTAAGCCAACGTCCACTCAAAAACGTATATATATCTACACATAAAAGATCTGCTGTTGCTTGGATCTCTATCTCAGTGGCCCACGTGTTAACTCTATGCATATTACTATCGTTAATATACTGGGCCACAGAAGAGCAGCCATCGCGCAAAATACTATTGTATTTTGATGCATTACTTTTAAGATGTTTAACGACCGCAAGTCTAAGTTTCCTATGATGTTTCTGCGTGCCACTAACAGCCTGCGAGATCGAGCGAAAGAAACAGTTACCGTCGGCAACGATTTTATCATTTGTACAAGGCACATCTAACTTTAACGATCTCAAAGGATCTGTTGTTTCTGGTTCTGCTACAGCGAGTCTCTCATAGTCAATGTTAAGGTTCTGACACAGTGCCCTACAAACATTCTCCTGAAGAGGAATAAAATCAAGAGCATCATCTGTGGCACCGGTACAAACAACATCCCAATCAACATCACATTCACGATCAAGCTTTGTCTTTTTAGGTGTGTGTGTGTGTTTGGGAACAGACGACTTTGCTTTAACTGACCGTTTATGCTTTGGTTTTTGGTCAGAAGTGTCAAGCTTCGGAGGGGAAATGACCTCAGACGCTTCACACTTCAAACCAACCACCACGACAACAACACCCGTGATCTCAAACAACTTATACTCAAGTCCATAACACTCAGCTAACGCGCAAAAATGAGCATACACTTCATCCAGGCTGCTAAAGTAAACAACAACACTTTTACCATCAGGGTCAACCATCCCAGTCGCACTACGACTGTGTGAGTCCACCACCGCGTATCTACCGCTGTCTTTAATGACTGCACAAGTGTTGCCACACATCGTCAGTAGACATGCATCATAGTGTGCCAACATCTCTTCTAAACCACCATCTAAGGTGACCCAAGAACCAGAAACAATAAACTCATGCTCCACTACATTTGCAGCCCCAGCGACCGGCCGACTGAACTCAAACTCAAACGGTTGACCATCAACAACTGACTCTTTGGGCAAGTCAGACGCTACTAAGTTATCATTCCCATTAGTCAGGTCGTTACCCCTAAGCTCTGTGTAAATAGCATCACCAATCTCTAAAGTCCTGTCTAAATCCTTTTGCTCCCATGTAAACACACTGGACACAGTGTGCCTAGCTAATGCCACCAGAGCTATGGCTGCACACTGCACCCCTCCATACGGGAACCTGCTATCAGCCTGATGAAAACTGCCCCTAACACAACTCGGAATATCAACGGGAACACTATCCTCCATAACTATATCAGCACACGCTACAACAGGACTATCAACTGGAACACTATCCTCCATAACTATATCAGCACACACAACATCCAAATCGTCACATTCACGTTCACGTTTCACCCTCTTACTTGTGAGTGTGCGTTTGGGAACAGACGACTTAGCTTTAACTGACCTTTTACGCTTTGGCCTTTGGTCAGAAGTGTCAGGCGTCTGAGGCAAAATGACCTCTGACGCTTCACACTTCAAACCAACAACCACAACAACAACGCCTGTAATCTCAAACAACTTATATTCAACTTCATAACAGTCAGCTAACGCGCAAAAATGAGCATATAAATCATCCAGGCTGCTAAAGTAAAGTACAACGCTTTTACCATCAGGGTCAACCATCCCAGTCGCACTACGACTGTGTGAGTCCACCACCGCGTACCTACCACTGTCTTTAATGACTGCACAAGTGTTGCCACACATCGTCAGTAGACATGCATCATAGTGTGCCAACATCTCCCCTAAACCACCATCTAAGGTCACACAGGTACCGGACACAATAAGCTCACTCTCTAGTACATTTGCAGCCCCAGCGACCGGCTGACTGAACTCAAACTCAAACGGTTGACCATCAATAACTGACTCTTTGGGCAAGTCAGAAGCTAGTAAGAGCTCGTGCCCATGAGTCAGGTCGTTATCCCTAAGCTCTGTGTAAACAGCATCACCAATCACTAAAGTCCTGTCTAAATCCTTTTGCTGCCATGTAAACACACTGGACACAGTGTGCCTAGCTAATGCCACCAGAGCTATGGCTGCACACTGAGCCCCTCCATACGGGAACCTGTCATCAGCCTGATGAAAACTACCCCTAACGCAACTCGGAATACCAACAGGAACGCTATCCTCCATAACTATATCAGCACAAGCTACAGGACTATCAACCTCCATCTCTACATCGCTACTACCAAACGTAATAAGGCTTTCACTATCACTAACATCTATGTCAGACTGTGCACAACAAATGCAAGACTTATCTGGGTCCCTGGCGTCAGAAGCGCTCTCCCCGTGGACAGCTGGTGGAATGCTGCGGCGTGGAGACGGCTGACTGGCTGAAAGGGGGCTGGTCCTCTTCATCTACAAGTCACAAAGAAAACACATAACCATTAGACATCTCTCAAAGTAAAGCGGATCTCACTCTGTTCAGTGTAGCTGCTTTTGAAAATGATGCATAAAAATCATCATCTCACCTGGTCCACGAAGACCACTGGGGCGTCGGGGGAACTGGTGAGTGATGCTCCTGGAATCACCCCCACATCCACGAACTGCAGCTGCAAAAAGAATAACGTGTTAGATACTACTTCATGACAGATCATAGAATGTCAATTAATAAAAAGTACACACACCTCCTCCTCCAGGAAGCCGTCCAGGATGACCACGCTGGTAGGTGACGTTCCTGGTGTCACCTCCACGACAGCTGCCGCCACCTAGAGGACAACATTTGTTAATAATCAAAGAAGTTACAATGTATAAACTTATTCAGCCACTTTAAACGACACTGACCTGGTCCTCCTCCATAGTAGACACAGAGCTGGCAGATGAGCCGGGTCTCACCGCCACAACCTCTTGTGCTGCCCGCGCCTACAATAAACAAAATAACAAATATGCATTAATTTCTTTAGAATGTATAAAGAGCACAGCCTTAAAAACACCTACCTGCCGCGTGGGCCGGCGTCTCTTTGGGGCGGCACGCTTGCGACGCCTCGTCCGAGACGTCTGCAAAAAAAAAAAGACGTGTTATTTCACCAGCTCAGAAATCATGATTAAACAACAACATTTCACACAAGATCTGATACTTACCTTCTTTCCCGAAGGAAAGGAGCCGATGCCCTGGCCACAGCCGCCGTGAGATGGAGAGAACCGCTCCATCTCCACCAGCATGGCAGGGCTGAAGAGGCAAGGCGACAAGGGAAAGGAGAACACGGTCTCCACCTCAAAACAAAGGAAACAGACAGTTTAGTTACAGCACTCACAATCTAACCATAGCTTTATAGAGTAGAACACTAACCTCCTGCGCCTGCAGCAGTCCCTTGGGGCTCACGGGGGAGACCCCAGACTGAGTGACAGAGATAAACACAAAGCAGTCAGTAAAATGCAACTTCAGTTAACAATGCTTTAACAAAACAGGAACAGTTTCTCACCTTGCTGCCCCGTCGAACCTCTGTCCACTCAGGAGGGGGTGGAGGTGGCACGGGCAGCGGCTCGGGCACCTCCACTCTTGGGGAAACCCTCCTGGTGACCGGGCGGGGCGGGGGAGGAGACACCGGCGCAACAGCGGCAGCGTCATCCAGCTCCAGCTGCATGTAGCACGCCTGCCACAGCAGCTGGACGAGGATGGGCATGCCAAAGTCGTCGCTCAGGTGAGTCTGAAACACATCATTCACCCACGTTAAATAAAACATTAAAATGGTCAACTTTAAAGAGAGAGACTGTACTTACACCATCCCTGGCCCACAGATGCCCTTTGCTCCGGGGAAACTTGTGTGCTACACGGAAGTAGCGGATCCCTAAAACAGATGTTAGCAACAAAAAGAACATGTTAAAGTATGCGCCACTCTAAGGAAAATAGTGATGACAGTTGCATTTTTTATACATACCCATGCCAACAGCGATGCGGTGGTACGCCTGCCGAAGGAGGGTCTGAATCTCCACCCCAGCGCTAAGCCGAGGTGGAAAATCCACGACACACACCTACGAACACAAAATTACAATTTAGACATATTAAATACAATAATGAAGTACTTTCAGACCTCATAGAAGTGAAGTACACACCTTGGGCCAGCGTCCACAGACGTAGGCCAGGAGCTGGCCGAACTCCCTCGCAGCCTGGTCCAACGTCCGGCACGTCGTCAGTCCGTTGCAGGGTGCCATCAGAACGACAAGCGCTGGCTCTGACAACAAGAGAAGGGTCAGAGGTCAAACGTGCTGAACTATATGAGACATTTCAAAAATGTAAAAAAAAAAAAAAAAAAATTTTTTTTTTTTTTTTTTTTTTTTAAAAGGCTAAAATGTTGCTAGTACAACTGTACCCACCTCGGGGCAGGGTGGTCCCAGCCAGCTCCCTGTGGATGTGCGAGGGTCCACCACCAGGCGTCGCGCTGAAGCCGAAGGAATAGTGCCCCTCCTGCATCGGCACGTGCTGGTCCACGATGGCTCGCAGATGGGAGTTCCCGACAAGCAGAATGAACTAAGACCAAAAAAGAAACAATCTGTATTTAGTGATTGTCAGCACATCAAAAGTCACACATTTATTTCCTTCTCAAACACGTGAACTTGCCTTCTTGTCGGGAGACTCCTGCGGGAGCACCAGCCGGTGCTGCTTCCCGGACACTCCAGTGGGCCAAACCTGGGGACGGTGTCGGTAGCCGGGTCCACGGGCTTCAAAGACAAGAGAAATCATTGTAATATCAAACAGAATTAAAAAGGAGGTGGAAGTATTCTGAAATCCACTTACGTTCCTCGACGGGGGGCCAAAGAGGAGAGGGATCGAGCTCCTCCTCAGGAACAGCCGACTGCCCCGGGAGCAGCTCGACGGGAACAGCGGACTGCCCCGCGAGCTCCTCCTCGTGAACAGCCGACTGCCCCGGGAGCAGCTCGACGGGACCAGACGACTCCCCCAGGAGCAGCTCGACGGGAACAGGGGACTGCCCCGCGAGCTCCTCCTCGGGAAGAGCGGACTGCCCCGCAAGCAGCTCGTCAGGTACAGCGCACTGCCCCGGGAGCAGCTCGACGGGAACAGAAGACTGCCCCGCGAGCTCCTCCTCAGGAACAACGCACTGCCCCGCGAGCTGCTTCTCCCTCCTCCTCTTGGCCGCAAGGGATCGCCTGGACCCCTTGCCGCGCGGCATCTGAAATACAAAAGTGGAATGAGTAAACAACACAATGGTCAAACAATCAAACCGAAGTAGCCATGTCTTAAACTAAAGTCAGACGCATAGAGAAACAACACTTCATATCATCCTAGCCTCAGTCTTGTGATGGTGCTGTAGAAGGTACTGACCTCATTCTGGCATCAATGGACTGAGGCAGAGACGACCACAGCATGGACTGGTATGACTCAGTCCACACTGTCAACAGCTAAAGATTTAATTCAGGTTTAATGTGAAACAACTTCTGTCCTCAGTGTCCTCACAGACAGGACCAGACATGGACCAAGCCAGAACCAGCAAAACCAAAACCACATGATCCTAGATGTATCTAGTTTAACACCAAATATAGCCTAAAGTGAGATTTAGTCAACCTGCCAGACACAGACAATACATTTCCAAATCTGACAACAGAAAACGCTCCACTTCCCAAATTTTCACCAAAGAGTAACAAAAGAAAGACCTTATCCCAAGCAGTACTAAGCCACTATCTCGGTTGTACCAAGAAGACAGTCATTTACGGCCCGTTTCATCAAAACATTCCACATAACATAAGCAACTAAAAACTATTAACTCAAAACAGTCAAATGATCTAAACTGTAGAATTCATCTGAACTGTAGAATTCATCATTAGTGGGACCCATCAGGTATAAGGCAATAAACAAAAAAGACGTACACAAGACACAGAGCCACACCAAGTCTGCACCAACAGTGTTATCATCACTACATTAAAACATGACGCTGCTCCACAACAAGAAAGAACCAACAGGTCTAATATATTGCCTTTAAACTGACAATTTTGGATGCTACAAATATGTTCCGAAAGTTAGGAATGAGTTTGGCCCACAAACAACATTTTAATTTAGTGATTTCCTTTTCTGTGTTTGCAATCAACAAAGTCACATAGGGCCTTTAAACACAGGGCAGCTCCTCCTCCTACCACAGACATGTCACAAATACAAACCCTGCATCAGATCTGAAACAGTACCACTCTGAGGCTGAACCCTAAGCCAGACCAGAACACTACAGTAAAGTTCACATGAATCAAGAAAACAGCCGCTGTCAAACACAAGGTCAAATACCCACAAATATCAACTATTTTCTCCACATAAAAGTTGCATAATGCAGCTTTAAGTGAGACACAAGGACATTAACAAACAGAACGAGAAACAAACCTTAAACTGAAACATCCGCACCAAGCTTGGACCAGAATGCAAACTCTATACAAAACATGTAGACAGTTCCACCAGGAACAGAACTCATTTAGATTAAATCTTAGAGGAATCTATCAAGTTAAAATTAGCTTAAAATGAAAACAAATAAATCAAATCAACAAGACACAGAACCAAACCAAGTCTGCACCAAAACAAACATGAATACGCGACACAATGAAACTGTTCCACAACATGAAAGATGAGAAATGATGAACCAAAACATCTGAGACAAAATGGCCGCTCTCTATCACACAGATGTGCTGTCACAACAATAAACACTACATCAGGTCTGAATGAGCACCATACTGAGGCTGAACCTTCAGCCATGCCAACACTCTTGTTCTTAACACACGCTCTCACAGCATCTATCCAAACATCACACAATAAAACAGAATGACCTGCAATACACACAATGACCACCCAGAGCACGGCACTTCAGAGAATATGTACTCCTGTTCATCACAAGCAATCTCACAACAGAGAACCAGAAAAAAGCAAACAAATAGATGCCAACTGTATCAAAACTGGACATTTTCACACAACACTACAGGCTACACCAACAAGACTTGTTCCCCACAAACAGTTAAGCTACTAGAACAAAATAGTTTTAAATGATGATTTATTTGTGAAGTGTCACAGTCGAGCCAACAAGTCTAATGCAAACACATTAGCAGTATCATATCTGACACAAAATGGCGGCTGTCCTTAAACACACAGAACATCGTCCCTCCTCTCACAAGTACAAACCCTACATCAGGTCTGAACCAGTACCAGAACACTACAGTAATGTTGACATGAATCAATATAACATTACATTTATAGGTAACACTTTATTTTACACTACCACTGATACATTGTACCTGCCACATTTAGTACAGTGTAATCTGCTCTGTAACCATGTGTTCTATGTAACCATGTGTTATTACACACCCATTTATATTCACATCATACAATAAAACCGCCTGAGCAACTGTACTGCAAGACACAAAATGGCTGCCTATTACAGTTTTGTTCTTTTAGCAAGACAGACGGTTTAGCTGATCTGCTTCACTAGTTTTGATCGCTTCCTGTGATCTTCCTCATCTTCCTCCTTCCAGAGGAAGATCACAGGAAGTGATCAAAACTAGTGAAGCAGGTAATCTAAACCTTCTGTCTTACTAAAATAACAAAACTGTAATAGACTTAACCTAACAAGACAGTATGAACCTTTTACAAAGACAAAATGGCCACCCACAGCACTGCACTTCAGGGTCAAGGTCAAATACCCACAAATATCAACTATTTTCTCCACATAAAAGTTGCATAATGCAGCTTTAAGTGAGACACAAGGACATTAACAAACAGAACGAGAAACAAACCTTAAACTGAAACATCCGCACCAAGCTTGGACCAGAATGCAAACTATACAAAACATGTAAACAGTCCCACCAGGAACAGAAATCATTAAGATTAAATCTTAGAGGAATCTATCAAGTTAAAATTAGCTTAAAATGAAAACAAATAAATCAAATCAACAAGACACAGAACAAAACCAAGTCTGCACCAAAAACAAACATGAATACACGACACAATGAAACTGTTCCACAACATGAAAGATGAGAAATCATGAACCAAAACATCTGAGACAAAATGGCCGCTCTCTATCACACAGATGTGCTGTCACAACGATAAACACTACATCAGGTCTGCACGAGCACCATACTGAGGCTGAACCTTCAGCCATGCCAACACTCCTGTTCTTAACACACGCTCTCACAGCATCTATCCAAACATCACACAATAAAACAGAATGACCTGCAATACACAAAATGGCCACCCAGAGCACTGCACTTCAGAGAATATGTACTCCTGTTCATCACAAGCAATCTCACAACAGAGAACCAGAAAAAGCAAACAAATAGGTGCTAACTGTTCAAAACTGGACATTTCATCCAATGCGAAGAGGCAAAACCAAGCACAAAGACTTCTTCACAACAGTTTTAAATGATGATTTACTTGTGAGGTGTCAGAGTAAAAACAGATCAAATGTGTGTATTTGACCTTGTAGTGACCCAGCGGTTGTATATGAGTGGTCAACATGGCACCTTTACTTTCCGTCACAGTGGTCTTTAAAACACTCCTAAAAGTTACACAATGAAGCTTTAAGTAAGACACAAGGACATTAACAGAACGAGAAACTAGCCTGAAATGTACAGACCATCACTTTAAAGCCACACAGTGGGAACATTCCAGATTATATGAGCAACTGAAAACTATTGCCAATTTCAAACATTCACAAACAGATCAGATAAGCAATTGCAAAAAGCGGACTAATCAGAAATACACGACGCAACTTAAAACACAAAACACCAACTCAATCTTAACCTAGAACATCAGAACTAAAGCAGAAATCTTCATAGAGAACATGTGCAATAAATCTGAATGTTCCACATCATGAAAGATGACAAGTCATGAACCAACAGGTCGACAGCATTGGCTGCAATAACAAACAGAGGAGCAGCATCCTCCCCCTCACAGCAGGTCTGAACCATAACCTTAGTCAGAACATTACACAATTACATTACATTACCTTCACATCACACAATAAAACAGCCTCATAACACACGCTCTCTCAGCAGAGAAACACAAAAAAAAACACATCACCACAGAGGATCTAACTGTTAATAACTGGACCATTTCACCTAATGCAAACAAGAAATAAGAGTGTTCCTCACTAACAAAACAATTCAACTTCAATAAGATAGTGATTTGAAAAGGATAGAAAAGCCAACTTAATCTCCATAAAATCAGTTTTTAAAAAAACATGCTATTTTGTTTAAGAAACATTAGGTGTTAAGTGACACTATAAAACTGTTCCAAAACATATTTACAACATGACGAATGAAAAAAGATGAACCAGCAGGTCTAATGCAAACACAGTCCCAGAATCAAAATGGCGGCTCTCCATCACACAGACACCCCTCACGAGGAGGAACATTAGGTCTGAACCAGTACCACACTGAGACTGGACCATGAGCCAGGTCAGAACACGACAGTAAAGATCACATGAATCAAGAAAACAGAGCCACTGTCAAATACAAGGTCAAATACCCACAAATATCAACTCTTTTCTCCACATAAAAGTTGCATAACGCAGCTTGTAAGACACAAGGACATTAACAAACAGAATGAGAAACAAACCTTAAACTGAAACATCTGCACCAAGCTTGGACCAGAATGCAAACTCTATACAAAACATGTAGACAGTTCCACCAGGAACAGAACTCATTTAGATTAAATCTTAGAGGAATCTATCAAGTTAAAATTAGCTTAAAATGAAAACAATTAATCAAATCAACAAGACACAGAACCAAACCAAGTCTGCACCAAAACAAACATGAATACGCGACACAATGAAACTGTTCCACAACATGAAAGATGAGAAATCATGAACCAAAACATCTGAGACAAAATGGCCGCTCTCTATCACACAGATGTGCTGTCACAACGATAAACACTACATCAGGTCTGAACGAGCACCATACTGAGGCTGAACCTTCAGTCATGCCAACACTCCTGTTCTTAACACACGCTCTCACAGCATCTATCCAAACATCACACAATAAAACAGAATGACCTGCAATACACACAATGACCACCCAGAGCACGGCACTTCAGAGAATATGTACTCCTGTTCATCACAAGCAATCTCACAACAGAGAACCAGAAAAAAGCAAACAAATAGGTGCCAACTGTTCAAAACTGGACATTTCATCCAATGCGAAGAGGCAAAACCAAGCACAAAGACTTCTTCACAACAGTTTTAAATGATGATTTACTTGTGAGGTGTCAGAGTAAAAACAGATCAAATGTGTGTATTTGACCTTAGTAGTGACCCAGCGGCTGTATATGAGTGGTCAACATGGCACCTTTACTTTCCACCACAGTGGTCTTTAAAACACTCCTGGATCAATTGTTAAGTAGGTTCCCTCCTGACCGCCAGAGGCGGTGCTGTAAGCACTGACAGAGAAGCTCTGGCGGTCATCCGGGATTCATAGAACCGTAGTTACATACGTAACTTTCGTTTTCTGATGAGGCTCAGTCAGCAGTGAAAACCTTTTAAAACAATTGATCCTGGAGCATCCTAGAGACCACTGTGATGGAAAGTAAAGGCACCATGCTGACCACTCATACACCCACTGGGTTACTACAAGGTCAAATACCCACAAATATAAACTATTTTTCCACATAAAAGTTACATAATGCAGCTTTAAGACACAAGGACATTAACAAACCTTACACTGAAACAACATCCGCACTAAGCTTGGACCAGAACTCAACAAACTACAAACAAACCATGTAAACAGAGTCCTCCCAAGAACAGAACTCATTTAGATTAAATCTAAAATATGAACAATGCACTTTTAAGTAAGACACAAGGACATTAACAAACAGAAAGAGAACCAAACATTACATCCTCTTACATGACACGCTCTCACAAGTACCAGAACACTACAGGAAAGTTCACATGAATCAATATAACAGAACCACTGTCCTGTGAGTCACAACATGGCCACAGCATCACAGAAACAACAAGAGTAAACATAATGCCTTTTTAAAATACAAAGCCTTTGAACTACTCCTGTTCATCACACACAATCTCACACAGAGAACCAGAGCAAAATACTATACTGAGGCTAACTGTGTCTAAAAGTGGTCATAGACAGATTATAATTAAATGCAGATAAGGTAAACAGGCAAAGATGGACAGACCATCACTTTAAAGCCACACAGTGGAAACATTTCAGATTATACAAGCAACTAAAAACTATTGTCACTTTAAAACATACACAAACAGATCAACTTAAAGGTCCTATATCATGCAAAATTGACTTTTTGGAGCTTTTAGCCATGTTGTTATGCTATTTCCTTATCAAAAACACCCCAGAGTGGTCTGTGGCTTCATTCACGCAGCTCTCAGTAATCCTCCTGAATCCTGCTCTCTGAGCAGCTGCTCCTCCCTCTCCTGGTGAACGACTGAGTGTTCAGTTGTGTCGTAACAGCGACAGCAAAGATGGACAGACCATCACTTTAAAGCCACACAGTGGAAACATTCCAGATTATATGAGCAACTAAAACCTATTGTTACTTTAAAACATACACAAACAGATCAACTTAACTGTTGCACAAAACTGTACAGTAAAAACGTGACACTACAGGACTAAACAAGAACCAGAACTCTGCATGGCCTACACAAACAATAAGACCCACCAGGGTCAGACTTCATTGTAAATAGAAGACCTGCCATATTAAAATGATCCACAAAACACAGAACTAAACCAAGTCTTCAACAAGCCTCATCATCACTGCATGAACATTCACATGACTTGATAAAACTGTCCACAACATTAAAGATGTTTAAATCATGAACTGAAACGTCTAATGCAAACACAGCTCAGCACAGACGTGTTCTTCAAACAAGGACAAACACGTGTGAAACATAACCCTAGTCAGAACATTACATTTATATCATCACACACGCTCTCATAGCATTTATCCTCACGTCACACAATAAAACAGGCTGAGCAAATGACCTGCAATACACACAATGACCACCCAGAGCACTGCGCTTCAGAGAATATGTACTCCTGTTCATCACATGCAATCTCACAACCGAGAACCAGAAAAAAAGCAAACAAATAGATGCCAACTGTGTCAAAACTGGTGATTTTCACACAACACTACAGGCTACACCAACAAAGACTTGTTCCCCACAAACAGTTAAGCTACTAGAACAAAATAGTTTTAAATGATGATTTATTTGTGAAGTGTCACTGTCGAGCCAACAAGTCTAATGCAAACACATTAGCAGTATCATATCTGACACAAAATGGCGGCTGTCCTTAAACACACAGAACATCGTCCCTCCTCTCACAAGTACAAACCCTACATCAGGTCTGAACCAGTACCAGAACACTACAGTAATGTTGACATGAATCACTATAACAGTACATTTATAGGTAACACTTTATTTTACACTACCACTGATACATTGTACCTGCCACATTTAGTACAGTGTAATCTGCTCTGTAACCATGTGTTATGGTTACATAGAACATTACATTGTACTAAATGTGGCAGGTACAAAGTAATCAAGGGTAATGTAAAATAAAGTGTTATCCATGTATATTCACATACAATAAAACCGCCTGAGCAACTGTCCTGCAGACACAAAATGGCTGCCTATTACAGTTTTGTTCCTTTAGTAACACAGAAGGTTTAGTTTACCTCCTTCACTAGTTTCGATCGCTTCCTGTGATCTTCTTCATCTCCCTCCTTCCAGAGGAAGATCACAGGAAGTGATTGAAACTAGTGAAGCAGGTAAACTAAACCTTCTGTATTACTAAAAGAACAAAACTGGAATAGACTTAACCTAACAAGACAGTATGAACCTTTTACAAAGACGAAATGGCTGCCCACAGCACTGCACTTCAGATATTATAATATAAACACCTGTACATCACACACGCTACCACAGCAGAGAGTCAGCAAAAAACACCACCACACAGAGGCTAACTGTGCTCCAAATTTCACCCAATGCAAACAGGCAAAACCAAGAACAAAGACTTCTTCACAACAGTTTTAAATGATGATTTACTTGTGAGGTGTCAGAGTAAAAACAGATCAAATGTGTGTATTTGACCTTGTAGTGACCCAGCGGCTGTATATGAGTGGTCAACATGGCACCTTTACTTTCCATCACAGTGGTCTTTAAAACACTCCTAAAAGTTACACAATGAAGCTTTAAGTAAGACACAAGGACATTAACAGAACGAGAAACTAGCCTGAAATGTACAGACCATCACTTTAAAGCCACACAGTGGGAACATTCCAGATTATATGAGCAACTGAAAACTATTGCCAATTTCAAACATTCACAAACAGATCAGATAAGCAATTGCAAAAAGCGGACTAATCAGAAATACACGATGCAACTTAAAACACAAAACACCAACTCAATCTTAACCTAGAACATCAGAACTAAAGCAGAAATCTTCATAGAGAACATGTGCAATAAATCTGAATGTTCCACATCATGAAAGACGACAAGTCATGAACCAACAGGTCGACAGCATTGGCTGCAATAACAAACAGAGGAGCAGCATCCTCCCCCTCACAGCAGGTCTGAACCATAACCTTAGTCAGAACATTACACAATTACATTACATTATCTTCACATCACACAATAAAACAGCCTCATCACACACGCTCTCACAGCAGAGAAACACAAAAAAACACATCACCACAGAGGATCTAACTGTTAATAACTGGACCATTTCACCTAATGCAAACAAGAAATAAGAGTGTTCCTCACTAACAAAACAACTTCAATAAGATAGTGATTTGAAAAGGATAGAAAAGCCAACTTAATCTCCATAAAATCAGTTTTTAAAAAAACATGCTATTTTGTTTAAGAAACATTAGGTGTTAAGTGACACTATAAAACTGTTCCAAAACATATTTACAACATGACGAATAAAAAAGATGAACCAGCAGGTCTAATGCAAACACAGTCCCAGAATCAAAATGGCGGCTCTCCATCACACAGACACCCCTCACGAGGAGGAACATTAGGTCTGAACCAGTACCACACTGAGACTGGACCATGAGCCAGGGTCAGACTTTATTGTGAATAGAAGACCTGCCATATTAAAATGATCCCCAAAACACAGAACTAAACCAAGTCTTCAACAAGACTGTCATCATCACTGCATGAATAGTCACATGACTTGGTAAAACAGCAGCTGCACAACATTTAAGATGTTTAAATCATGAACTAAAACATCTAATGCAAACACAGCTCAGCACAGACGTGTTCAAACATGAACACGTGTGAAACCTAACCTTAGTCAGAACATTACATTTATATCATCACACACGCTGTCACAGCATTTATCCTCACTTCACACAATAAAACAGAATGACCTGCAATACACACAATGACCACCCAGAGCACTGCGCTTCAGAGAATATGTACTCCTGTTCATCACATGCAATCTCACAACAGAGAACCAGAAAAAAGCAAACAAATAGATGCCAACTGTGTCAAAACTGGACATTTTCACACAACACTACAGGCTACACCAACAAAGACTTGTTCCCCACAAACAGTTAAGCTACTAGAACAAAATAGTTTTAAATGATGCTTTATTTGTGAAGTGTCACAGTCGAGCCAACAAGTCTAATGCAAACACATTAGCAGTATCATATCTGACAGAAAATGGCGGCTGTCCTTAAACACACAGAACATCTTCCCTCCTCTCACAAGTACAAACCCTACATCAGGTCTGAACCAGTACCAGAACACTACAGTAATGTTGACATGAATCACTATAACAGTACATTTATAGGTAACACTTTATTTTACACTACCACTGATACATTGTACCTGCCACATTTAGTACAGTGTAATCTGCTCTGTAACCATGTGTTATGGTTACATAGAACATTACATTGTACTAAATGTGGCAGGTACAAAGTAATCAAGGGTAATGTAAAATAAAGTGTTACCCATGTATATTCACATTGCAATAAAACCGCCTGAGCAACTGTCCTGCAGACACAAAATGGCTGCCTATTACAGTTTTGTTCCTTTAGTAACACAGAAGGTTTAGTTTACCTCCTTCACTAGTTTCGATCGCTTCCTGTGATCTTCCTCATCTTCCTCCTTCCAGAGGAAGATCACAGGAAGTGATTGAAACTAGTGAAGCAGGTAAACTAAACCTTCTGTATTACTAAAAGAACAAAACTGGAATAGACTTAACCTAACAAGACAGTATGAACCTTTTACAAAGACGAAATGGCTGCCCACAGCACTGCACTTCAGATATTATAATATAAACACCTGTACATCACACACGCTACCACAGCAGAGAGTCAGCAAAAAACACCACCACACAGAGGCTAACTGTGCTCCAAATTTCACCCAATGCAAACAGGCAAAACCAAGAACAAAGACTTCTTCACAACAGTTTTAAATGATGATTTACTTGTGAGGTGTCAGAGTAAAAACAGATCAAATGTGTGTATTTGACCTTGTAGTGACCCAGCGGTTGTATATGAGTGGTCAACATGGCACCTTTACTTTCCATCACAGTGGTCTTTAAAACACTCCTAAAAGTTACACAATGAAGCTTTAAGTAAGACACAAGGACATTAACAGAACGAGAAACTAGCCTGAAATGTACAGACCATCACTTTAAAGCCACACAGTGGGAACATTCCAGATTATATGAGCAACTGAAAACTATTGCCAATTTCAAACATTCACAAACAGATCAGATAAGCAATTGCAAAAAGCGGACTAATCAGAAATACACGATGCAACTTAAAACACAAAACACCAACTCAATCTTAACCTAGAACATCAGAACTAAAGCAGAAATCTTCATAGAGAACATGTGCAATAAATCTGAATGTTCCACATCATGAAAGACGACAAGTCATGAACCAACAGGTCGACAGCATTGGCTGCAATAACAAACAGAGGAGCAGCATCCTCCCCCTCACAGCAGGTCTGAACCATAACCTTAGTCAGAACATTACACAATTACATTACATTACCTTCACATCACACAATAAAACAGCCTCATCACACACGCTCTCACAGCAGAGAAACACAAAAAAAACTCATCACCACAGAGGATCTAACTGTTAATAACTGGACCATTTCACCTAATGCAAACAAGAAATAAGAGTGTTCCTCACTAACAAAACAACTTCAATAAGATAGTGATTTGAAAAGGATAGAAAAGCCAACTTAATCTCCATAAAATCAGTTTTAAAAAAAACATGCTATTTTGTTTAAGAAACATTAGGTGTTAAGTGACACTATAAAACTGTTCCAAAACATATTTACAACATGACGAATAAAAAAAGATGAACCAGCAGGTCTAATGCAAACACAGTCCCAGAATCAAAATGGCGGCTCTCCATCACACAGACACCTCTCACGAGGAGGAACATTAGGTCTGAACCAGTACCACACTGAGACTGGACCATGAGCCAGGGTCAGACTTTATTGTGAATAGAAGACCTGCCATATTAAAATGATCCCCAAAACACAGAACTAAACCAAGTCTTCAACAAGACTGTCATCATCACTGCATGAACATTCACATGACTTGATAAAACTGTCCACAACATTAAAGATGTTTAAATCATGAACTGAAACGTCTAATGCAAACACAGCTCAGCACAGACGTGTTCTTCAAACAAGGACAAACACGTGTGAAACATAACCTTAGTCAGAACATTACATTTATATCATCACACACGCTCTCATAGCATTTATCCTCACTTCACACAATAAAACAGAATGACCTGCAATACACACAATGACCACCCAGAGCACGGCACTTCAGAGAATATGTACTCCTGTTCATCACATGCAATCTCACAACAGAGAACCAGAAAAATGCAAACAAATAGATGCCAACTGTGTCAAAACTGGACATTTTCACACAACACTACAGGCTACACCAACAAAGACTTGTTCCCCACAAACAGTTAAGCTACTAGAACAAAATAGTTTTAAATGATGCTTTATTTGTGAAGTGTCACAGTCGAGCCAACAAGTCTAATGCAAACACATTAGCAGTATCATATCTGACACAAAATGGCGGCTGTCCTTAAACACACAGAACATCGTCCCTCCTCTCACAAGTACAAACCCTACATCAGGTCTGAACCAGTACCAGAACACTACAGTAATGTTGACATGAATCACTATAACAGTACATTTATAGGTAACACTTTATTTTACACTACCACTGATACATTGTACCTGCCACATTTAGTACAGTGTAATCTGCTCTGTAACCATGTGTTATGGTTACATAGAACATTACATTGTACTAAATGTGGCAGGTACAAAGTAATCAAGGGTAATGTAAAATAAAGTGTTACCCATGTATATTCACATCGCAATAAAACCGCCTGAGCAACTGTCCTACAAGACACAAAATGGCTGCCTATTACAGTTTTGTTCCTTTAGTAACACAGAAGGTTTAGTTTACCTCCTTCACTAGTTTCGATCTCTTCCTGTGATCTTCCTCATCTTCCTCCTTCCAGAGGAAGATCACAGGAAGTGATTGAAACTAGTGAAGCAGGTAAACTAAACCTTCTGTATTACTAAAGGAACAAAACTGTAATAGACTTAACCTAACAAGACAGTACGAACCTTTTACAAAGACGAAATGGCTGCCCACAGCACTGCACTTCAGATATTATAATATATACACAATTGTTTTGGAGGTTTTCTGGTGAGAGGCTCAGTCAGCAGTGAAAACCTTCCAAACAATTGATCCTGGAGCGTCCTAGAGACCACTGTGATGGAAAGTAAAGGCACCATGCTGACCACTCATACACCCACTGGGTTACAAGGTCAAATACCCACAAATATAAACTATTTTTCCACATGAAAGTTACATAATGCAGCTTTAAGACACAAGGACATTAACAAACCTTACACTGAAACAACATCCGCACTAAGCATGGACCAGAACTATACTGAGGCTAACTGTCTAAAAGTGGTCATAGACAGATTTTAATTAAATGCAGATAAGGTAAACAGGCAAAGATGGACAGACCATCACTTTAAAGCCACACAGTGGGAACATTTCAGATTATATGAGCAACTAAAAACTATTGTCACTGTAAAACATACACAAACAGATCAACTTAACTGTTGCACAAAACTGTACAGTAAAAACGTGACACTACAGGACTAAACAAGAACCAGAACTCTGCAAGGCCTACACAAACAATAAGACCCACCAGGGTCAGACTTCATTGTGAATAGAAGACCTGCCATATTAAAATGATCCACAAAACACAGAACTAAACCAAGTCTTCAACAAGCCTCATCATCACTGCATGAATAGTCACATGACTTGGTAAAACAGCAGCTGCACAACATTTAAGATGTTTAAATCATGAACTAAAACATCTAATGCAAACACAGCTCAGCACAGACGTGTTCAAACAAGGACAAATGACCTGCAATGCACACAATGAACACCCAGAGCACTGCGCTTCAGAGAATATGTACTCCTGTTCATCACATGCAATCTCACAAGAGAGAACCAGGTTACTACCAAGTCAAATACCCACAAAAATAAACTTTTTTTTCCACATGAGAGTTACATAATGCAGCTTTAACTAAGACACAAGGACATTAACAAACAGAACGAGAAACAAGCCTTACGCTGCTTTACCAAAGCACTGCACTTCAGAGAGTTCATCACATGCAATCTCACAACAGAGAACCAGAAAAAAGCAAACAAATAGGTGCCAACTGTGTCAAAACTGGACATTTTCACACTACAGGCTACACCAACAAAGACTTGTTCCCCACAAACAGTTAAGCTACTAGAACAAAATAGTTTTAAATGATGATTTATTTGTGAAGTGTCACAGTCGAGCCAACAAGTCTAATGCAAACACATTAGCAGTATCATATCTGACACAAAATGGCGGCTGTCCTTAAACACACAGAACATCGTCCCTCCTCTCACAAGTACAAACCCTACATCAGGTCTGAACCAGTACCAGAACACTACAGTAATGTTGACATGAATCAATACATTACATTTATAGGTAACACTTTATTTTACACTACCACTGATACATTGTACCTGCCACATTTAGTACAGTGTAATCTGCTCTGTAACCATGTGTTATGGTTACATAGAACATTACATTGTACTAAATGTGGCAGGTAGAAAGTAATCAAGGGTAATGTAAAATAAAGTGTTATCCATGTATATTCACATACAATAAAACCGCCTGAGCAACTGTCCTACAAGACACAAAATGGCTGCCTATTACAGTTTTGTTCCTTTAGTAACACAGAAGGTTTAGTTTACCTCCTTCACTAGTTTCGATCGCTTCCTGTGATCTTCTTCATCTCCCTCCTTCCAGAGGAAGATCACAGGAAGTGATTGAAACTAGTGAAGCAGGTAAACTAAACCTTCTGTATTACTAAAATAACAAAACTGGAATAGACTTAACCTAACAAGACAGTATGAACCTTTTACAAAGACGAAATGGCTGCCCACAGCACTGCACTTCAGATATTATAATATAAACACCTGTACATCACACACGCTACCACAGCAGAGAGTCAGCAAAAAACACCACCACACAGAGGCTAACTGTGCTCCAAATTTCACCCAATGCAAACAGGCAAAACCAAGAACAAAGACTTCTTCACAACAGTTTTAAATGATAATTTACTTGTGAGGTGTCAGAGTAAAAACAGATCAAATGTGTGTATTTGACCTTGTAGTGACCCAGCGGTTGTATATGAGTGGTCAACATGGCACCTTTACTTTCCATCACAGTGGTCTTTAAAACACTCCTAAAAGTTACACAATGAAGCTTTAAGTAAAACACAAGGACATTAACAGAACGAGAAACTAGCCTGAAATGTACAGACCATCACTTTAAAGCCACACAGTGGGAACATTCCAGATTATATGAGCAACTGAAAACTATTGTTAATTTCAAACATTCACAAACAGATCAGATAAGCAATTGCAAAAAGTGGACTAATCAGAAATACACGATGCAACTTAAAACACAAAACACCAACTCAATCTTAACCTAGAACATCAGAACTAAAGCAGAAATCTTCATAGAGAACATGTGCAATAAATCTGAATGTTCCACATCATGAAAGACGACAAGTCATGAACCAACAGGTCGACAGCATTGGCTGCAATAACAAACAGAGGAGCAGCATCCTCCCCCTCACAGCAGGTCTGAACCATAACCTTAGTCAGAACATTACACAATTACATTACATTACCTTCACATCACACAATAAAACAGCCTCATCACACACGCTCTCACAGCAGAGAAACACAAAAAAACACATCACCACAGAGGATCTAACTGTTAATAACTGGACCATTTCACCTAATGCAAACAAGAAATAAGAGTGTTCCTCACTAACAAAACAATTCAACTTCAATAAGATAGTGATTTGAAAAGGATAGAAAAGCCAACTTAATCTCCATAAAATCAGTTTTTAAAAAAACATGCTATTTTGTTTAAGAAACATTAGGTGTTAAGTGACACTATAAAACTGTTCCAAAACATATTTACAACATGACGAATAAAAAAAGATGAACCAGCAGGTCTAATGCAAACACAGTCCCAGAATCAAAATGGCGGCTCTCCATCACACAGACACCCCTCACGAGGAGGAACATTAGGTCTGAACCAGTACCACACTGAGACTGGACCATGAGCCAGGTCAGAACACGACAGTAAAGTTAACATGGATCAATAAAACAGAGCCCTGTTACACATATGAGACACAAAATGGCCGCCCGTGTCCTATTATGCAGATAATAGCACATGGAAGAGACGTAATGGCCGCCGGAGCATGAGACGCAACTTCAAAGGCACAGTGACATAGAAAAAAAGCCTACTAGCCGTATTAGCATATGAAGAAAACAGAGGCCTCCATCCACAACTAAACCTACAACAGCGTGATAGCACATTTAGCATCTTTATGCCATTATTTTAGCTCTATTATGTGATCACTGAACATGTGGCACAGGGCACAGGGACAGAAAAAAAGCCTGCTAGCTGCATTAGCATATGAAGAAAACACGAGGCCTCCATCCACAACTAAACGAAAATCAAACTAAAGCCAACATTAATGAACTCCGTCAACCTACAACAGCGTGATAGACATTTAGCCAACAATAAGCATCCAGCAGAAGTAAATTAAATCACACAAAAGCCAGCCTTAATGCACAAGGTCTTCAAACACCACCTGCTAGCAACATTAGCATCTGAGAACAATAGGCTAACAAACTAAACTAAACTTAATCACAAAAAAGCTAGCACTTTACCCCACATTTGAAATAAACAGCAATTAAGAGAGTAAAACATTGTTTTTTCTTACCTTCTCCTGGGAAAGTGGCTCTTTGCTGAAGTCAAAGACGATCAGACGGTCCTTTCTCCAGCCGAAGAAGATGTCCTCAATCAAAAAAAAAGTCCACACAAAAGACGATAAAACTCACAAAAGACTACAAAAGACTAACAACCAAAAAACAGTAATCCAATGATCCGATGATCGCAAAGGCAAGCCAAGGTTTGAGAAGACAAAGCTGGTTCACTCACAAGTGACTTCACCCGAAGTCTGGCACGTTCTGTCCTCTCCCCCTTCTATTTATAGACTCCAGTGAGTCACAGATAGCGCCGTCTCTCCACCAATCAGAGCGGAGGGAGCGGAGGGTGGGGCTCGTGGGGGAGGGGAGGGGCGCTGTTACTGGGCAGAAAATACACAGGGATGGGAGGGGCTGAGGAGACGTGCTCTGAGCAGAAACAGACACAGAAACAGCCTCCGTTTGGACATGATTAGTTTAGTGAGTTTCAGGACTACAAATATAAACCAGGACAGGAGAGATTATTTGTTTCTGAGATACTTATATCTGCACAAGAGCTGTGTGATCAGGGGAGAGTTATTTTATCACAATTCTTAGTAGATTTCTGTTTCTCTTTGGCTCAATGGTTAATCACTCAGACTGGAGTTTGAGAGATGTAGTTTCTAAACTGGGAGTTCTTTGTACTTTATATACAGATATTATACAGATATACTTTTACTCCTGTGATGACGTGATTTCCAATAATTAAATAAGACATGTATTATACTGATGGAAAATATTTGCTCTTAAAGAAAGGACAGAAAGTGGCCAGAGAATTGCATATTTGCATTTGCAACAATAGCATGACATTTATTGAACATGTAAGTCGTTTTTATTGGGTTTACTCAAATAAATCAACACAGAAGCTAAATCTGTGGAATAGTGGTTCATTGATGACTGGTGGAGATGCATAATGAGATCCTACATGTGTTTGCCTGATCGCTCACATGATTTAATCACACTTAATGTAAGTAAAGTCAGAAATGCCAGGCACGTTGGCGCCTTCTGTATGTGTAGTCACAAAGTTTTACTCAATGTTAAAATGATTTTTATTTTTTTTAAACATGTGTTCCATTTGTGGGAAATAAAAAAGGCGCGACAGCGCCACCTACAAAAGTGAAAATACTCCCATGAAAAAAAGATAAACAGTATGTTGACCCTTCACCCCTGGACACAACAAATGTAAACCAATGACAGTGGGCGCGATAGCGCCCCCTCTAGTTTGAGAAGAAAAAATGCATTGGTAGTCAAACAATTAGTTTGTAGGAAATGTATGTAATTTGGCAGAATAATAGTTGATGGCATCCTGATAAAATAAGCTAACAGGAACCACACGGTGTTTTGTACGGTGTTGCCATGGAGACGACTGAGGCCCACCATGTTTTTCTGACGGGACAGACACATAGATCTCACATTATACAACATTACAGCGCGTTAGCGCCCCCTGTCAGGAGCTTGTGGCCAGTGGTCATTGAAGTACGGCCGTACAACGCTGCTTGTGAAACAAAAAAGATTTGGGGCGCGCTAGCGCCCACTACAGGTTGGAGCCATTATTCGCATGGACAGGCTAAATATTTAGTTTTGACAAAGATTAATGGCACATCAGGGAAATAAAATGTAGTTGGCGCGTTAGCGCCCTCGGTAGGGTTACAGAGGTGCGGCAATGGAGATGCAACAATCGAGGCACAGACGGTGGTCAGTGAAATAGAACCCGATGCTGCTTGTGAAATTAAATAGATTATGGGCGCGCTAGCGCCCTCTGCATGTTGGAGACATTATTCACATGGAGGCAAAAAATGCCGTTTTCATGTTTACTGACAAAGATTAATGGCACTCAAGGGCAATAAAATATAGTGGGCGCGCCAGCGCCCTCTTCAGGTGGGTGCCATTATTCACAAGGACAGGCTAAAATGCAACTTTTCGTCTGTGTTTACTGACGGATTAATGGTACATCAGGGCAATAAAATGTAGTGGTGTTACAGAGGCGCTAAAGGAGGCACGGCCCGCGAGGGCCGTTCGATGCCGCTTGCGGCTTTAATTTGTTTTGTTTTTTCATTACTTTTTTTGTGGCTTTTTGTTGTGTTTTTGTCACGTTTTCTCTATCATTTTTTGTTATGTTTTTGTGGCCTTTTCGTTGCTTTGTTGTCGTGTTTTTGTTGACTTTTCATCACATTTTCCGTTTTTGTGTTGCTTTTCCGGCACATTTTTGTTTTCTTTTCATCCTCTTTTTGTCGCTAATTTGATGCTTTTCTTTTTAGCTTTTAGATTTGGGTAAAGCTCGGTTAAGGCGGGACCGGTGGCCCTAGAGCCAGTGGCCCTTCTGTGCTCTTCCAGAATGGACATATGGCCAGTCCGCCCCTGCTTCCGGGTCCCGAGATGTGCGAGAAACTACAAAAAAACCTCTTTAACCCTTTAACGTTACTCCCTACACGCTTTTTTATATTTTCCAAATACATTTCTAATTTGGAGGACAAACATCAATGTTATTAGTTTATGTTTATTTTATTTTTTTGATATACCTCTGAGTTGCCTGCCTTAAACCAGTCCAAACCTGATCTAAACCAACACACACCAGTCCAGCCAAACCTGATCTAAACCTTGTCAAAACCTCCTCTAAACCAGTGAAAAACAGCTCTAAACCAGCCTAAACCAGTTCAAACCTGATCTAAACTGGTCTAAACCAGTCCAAACCTGCTCTAAACCAGCCTAAACCAGTTCAAACCTGATCTAAACTTGTCCAAACCAGTCTAAAACTGCTCTAAACCGGTCCAAACTAGGTCGGAACAGGCCCAAACGTGCTCTAAACCAGCATAAACCAGTCCTACTACCAGTCCAACTCCAGCCTATACTAGTCCAAACTAGATATTTTGAGTATTACAAACTTGAATCGAATTCGAACTCGAATGGTAGTGATGGGCAGAATTAGAAACAACACATGATTCGATAAAGTGGGCTCTATACCAAACAGTTGAGCAAACTATTAAAGGGTTAATACCACAATCAATATTTCTGAAACTCAATGGAGAGTTGCTGAACATGCTTATTTATCAGGCCTGTTTGCCAAAAATGCTGAACCTACTGCTATAAAAGTAATATTTACCAAAATCGCTACATCTGGGTTAGTGGAGATAAAAATGAGATTAAAAAACGGCACAGCAGCTACGCTAACCCCGGAAATATCACTTTTTTAGCAGTAGGTGCCCGGTTTGAAAGATACCTGAAAAATACTTATATTTATCACAGAAATGAGTGCTCCATAGTGGTAGAGGTACAATATATCATATAAATGCCTACACTTTACTTTGGACTGGCTAAAAGAGCATGATACAGATCCTTAAAGAATTTTGAAGCTGCTATGAAATAATGGTCCTATGCTGAAATGTAACGAGATCTATTTCCTCAGTTCAAGTCATTTAAGCCAATCCTTCATATAGTATCTTAACGTGCCGCTGAATATCGCAATATATTTCAAAATCGATACGTTTGTCTCACCCCGAGCTTCCGCCCGAGTCACCTGAATGGGCCCCTGTGGGCGTCGAGGCCGATTGAGCCCGGGATATTCTCATTCCACTCATTACACACACTTCATGGCCGTAGGTTAGAACGTAGATCGAGTTCATTCAAGAAAGCAACTACATTTCAACCCACTGTCGTTTTCAAAAGTTCACTTCAGCAACTTCAGACGAAATGACACAATAAATCAAAATTGGAGTCTCTTTTATCAGCTCCTCCTCTTCCCGTCTCCCGCTCTCTCCCTCTCTCTCTCTTTCTCCCACTCTTTGACGGCTGAACCGAGGCTATTAATTTTAATATGATTGGAAAATTTCCCCTAAAAACTCGTGGGACCCGGGAAGTCAGTCCGGTCGGTCGGTCGGGGGGAACAAGAGCTGAGGCTTGAACTAGTTAGGGAGAGTGCGGGGCGCGCCGACACCTCCGCGCTGTCATCTCCTATAAAGCCAGAGAAATCCAGCTACACAGACCAGTCGTCTCCGGCAGGATAACCATCAAAGCCCCATGCCGCGGCTACCCCCACCCCCCAAAGCAACTGTAGTTCAATTAATGTCAGGGGAAGCAGATCTGATGAAATGTTAGGTAAGACTGGGCTAAAAAGACTTTGACACGTTATTATCCGCAGCCTTGACACACTTTGAGAGAACCCCAGACGAGACTGTATCCGCCCAAACAGAGCAACATCAGCAAAGGCAGAGCAATTAAAATGGAGGCAATAATGTGCTACTGTGGTGTAATCGCTAAACAGCAGAGGTGAAAGAAGTGCTCTATATTATGAGACAAAAAATACTCATGTAAATGAATCAGATACTGTATGTACATACTGTAAGCATCCACACATTAAGTAAAACAGTAAAATGTGTGGGGTTTTTTGCGAAGAATTGTACATTCTTAATCAAACCGCAGAACAGAAGACACAGAATGCTGATAGGTTCTACTTTATTATTGTAAAGTATCAACTCCACCGGAGGTTTTAAATTCTGCACAACAGGGCGTTCATTGCAAACAGCGTTCACTATGGCAATATATTTTATGATATTTTCATAAATTGTAGTCTTTTGATGAGAATGTGATTTAGTCTTAGTCTAGGTTTAGTCAAATAACTCTGTTTAGTTTTTGACAACGAAAACATCAGGTCAGTTTAGTTGACTGAATCTAAAAACACATGCTAAATATTCAGTTCTGCTAACTGTAGCGTCAGGATAAAGCATACACCGGTGCAAACACACGCAGAGAGGTTTGGTACAAAAACGCCTCATGTCATGGGCATCATCTGAACGGTGTGCTACCATTGGAACTGCAGTCCTCCCTGTGAACTGTCTATACTATATATACTGTATATATATATACAAAGAAAAAAAACTCTTCCTCACCCTCCGCGGGTGGTCTCTTTTCCCTCCAAGCTCGGGTCCTCTACCAGAGGCCTGGGAGCTTGAGGGTTCTGCGCAGTATCTTTGCTGTTCATAGGACTGCACTTTTCTGGACCGAGATGTCTGATGTATTTCCTGGGATCTGCTGGAGCCACTCCTCCAGTTTGGGGGTCACTGCCCCGAGTGCCCCAACGACCACGGGCACCACTGATGCCTTCACCCTCCAGGTTTTCTCCAGCTCTTCTCTGAGCCCCTGGTATTTCTCTAGTTTCTCGTGTTCCTTTTTCTTGATGTTGAAGTCGCTTGGTATTGCTATGTCGACCACAACGGCTTTCCTCTGCTCTTTGTCCACCACCACAATGTCCGGTTGGTTCATTACCATTCTGTCCGTCTGTATCTGGAAGTCCCACAGGATCTTGGCTCGGTCATTCTCGACCACCTTTGGAGGTGTTTCCCACTTTGACCTTGGGGTTTCCAGCCCATACTCTGCACAGATGTTCCTGTACACTATACCAGCCACTTGCTTATGGCGCTCCATAATAATATCAACAATGAAAATAACAAATAATGAAAATAAACAGACTCTCTTGTTTAAATATAGGGTCAGTGATTTGATTAAAGCTTGGTGTACATTAGGGATGGCCGATATTACACTTTTTTGGAATCAATACAATACCGATACTTTTGGGGACTTTTTGTCGACACCGACACAGATAATTTCACATGGGCGAATGTATTTCAATCAATATACATTTCTAAAACTGGTTGTTTTATATAATTAATAGGTAAATATAAATGATATTACCGTAACTGTTAAAAATGATGATGCATTCTTGACAGTAAAAAGAAATCAAAATGTGTGCCATACTGCATTACATTTCACACCTCTCACATAGATCCCCCTCTGTTATTTCTTCTTATTGTCTGTGTGTCCACTTTGGTTTAGTGAACTGCAACACAAATTAATCCCACACAACATGCGGTTTACAGAATGCCATTGATTCCCTGGTGAGAGTAGCTTAGTGAGAGCAGGGGGCTAACAAGCAGTGAGTACCCACCTGCGGCACACAACAGGGGGCGACGCTTTCCCCCCTCAAGGTTCCTGTTTGGCACACCACTGCTGTGTGACTGACAGTGAGTGTGACTGCACAGGAGTGGTGGTTCCCAACATTTTCTGTCTTCTTCCACCCCTTGTGCCTTTTTATTTATACCCCCTTGCTCATAGGCTTTTGGACATGTTTTGGCTGGTGGTTAGCCAAATATCAAGGCTATCCGAGTATTAGCTGCTGGTTAACCAAGTATTAGCTGCTGGTTAACCAAGTATTAGCTGCTGGTTATGCAAGTATTAGCTGCTGGTTAGCTAAGTATTAGCTACTGGCTATCAAAATATTAGCTGCTGGTTTTCTAACTATCAGCTGCTGGTTAGCCAATTATTAGCTGCTGGTGAGCCAAGTATTAGCTACTGGCTATCAAGTATTAGCTGCTGGTTATCCAAGTATTAGCTGCTGGTTAGCCTAGCATTAGGTGCTGGTTATCCAAGTATCAGCTGCAGGTTATCCAAGTATCAGCTGCTGGTTAGCCCAGTATTAGGTGCTGGTTAGCCAAGTATTAGGTGCTGGTTAGCCTAGTATTAGGTGCTGGTTATCCAAATATTAGCTGCTGGTTATCAAAGTATTAGCTGCTGGTTAGCCAAGTATTAGCTGCTGGTTAGCCAAGTATTAGCTGATGCAAGTATTAGTTGCAGGTTATCCAAGCTGCTAGTGTGACCACAAGCTCGAGTTGCCAACCTATGCAACATCTAATTTCCAATTGCTAAGTGAAAGACTCAGTGGCAGTAAAACAATCTAACATTTCTAATTTGTGTGTCGCATGTTTTATTGTTTTTTATATTATGTATTAATAAAGGTTAAGATTTGAAATTAAAGAGAGGTTGCAGCCAGTGAGGAGGCGGGGAGTGGAGGCTGACTGAGTGGCGGTGAACATTTCCATGGAGTAAATGTCCCATAATATTTGAGCGTAGAAAAAATAATAGCCAAAATATTGGTCAAAATCAGAGTTCTAATGAGTTATGGGAGCCATGTGGTAGCTCACCACCATAAAACACAATTTGAATAAGATTAATCTCAAACTTAATGAACTGAAGTGAATGATTTTAGTGCAGGCCCAGTTTTTGGTTTTTGAATAGAAGACTTCCGAAGTACCCGACCTTTAAAATAACAAAATAAAATAAATTAGGTCCCTACATTCTTTCAAGTACACACCTCTAACAAAGGTTTGTTATTATTGACTGTATCTGTGGAGTCACTCTGACGATGTTGTCCTCTGTACTGTCCTAACAGTTTGAGGCCATTGCACCTGAATTCGCCGCACTGAGGTCACAGTGTCACTTATCGACAGGACGTGATATCACATGGCGCCGGGGCTGGAGGAGCGGATGCAGCGGCGAGCGGCCTCTCGCATGTTCGGTAAGAGGAGCGTTTGCTGATGCCGTTGGTTCTCCAGAAGAGCTGATGTGGCGATTCGCAGTTTGGCAGGTCACTGTGGATAATAATCTGATGAGAATATGATATTCAGTAACTGTTTGACTTTAACAGTCTCATGGAGTTCATTCAGTGAACTGTAGACCTACCATTATCATGTGTGCTCTCTCTCCTGTGTCTTCAAGAACTTCCTGGGGTTACATTCTCAGAGTGTACATGGCTTTTCTGTGACAGTGTTTTCATTTCTTTCATTTCTTAAAATATTTGATTGATTGAAATGTTAATTGGTTGAAAGATAGTTCACTGGTTGACCTTCCAAGTAACGCCAGGCTGAAAGCCGAATTCAGGAAGAAAAAAAAAAAATATATAAATATATATGCATTATTGCAACTATAAAGATAATTTCCCCAAAACAATACACATCTATCTAGGGCTGTGCAATTAATAGAAATTTGATTACAGTTTCGATTATTACACTTAATGATGACATATAAAAAAAGAGATGTAGCGCAATGAACTCTGCATTCTCCATATCTCTCCATAAAGGCCCCACTCATGAGTCTTTGGTTGAAGTATAAAAAAGACCAGAGTTATTGATCCTCTCCGACAGAAAAGTATAAACTCATATAGGCCGTCACTTCTTTCAGCATCGGTTAAGTTGGTCATCTTTTGAACGTCTGGCTGAAGAAGTAAAATAGGATTCTATCTCTTCTTCGGGGACAACAGTGAAGCCTGGGATGGATGTGTACAGGGACACAGACTCACTCATAAAAGCAATGCAGTGATGATAATCTCTCTCTTGGCCCATTTCACATGTATTACTTAGCAAGTTTCTCCTCTGCATTGTTGTATAGGTTAATATGTGGATGGGAGACCGTCTGGAAACACCAGCTAATGCTTATGGTGTTATGTTTTTTATGTCTTTTTCTTTCAACCTTGATAGAAGTTCATGTTTTTATAGATGCATGCAGCGTGTTCCACTGTGTAGTGGCCTTCACTGTAAAAGCTGACTGTCCAAAAGCAGAGGGACAGAAAGGTGTAGTGCAGTCATGTTATCAGTCAGTGGTTCTCTTTTCCCAGAAAACTTTGTTTTAAATATTTATGTATGGAAAATGACTTATTGGGTTACCATCATTTCAGCTTGTTTGGCATGTTCAACAACCATTTTTGAGGAAAAGACAATATTTTATTTACAAGTTATATTTGGGTCGCGGCTTGTCATTCCAGGGGGATTGTGGGTCCCGTCGCCATGAGAAAAACTGCTCTAGTAGATCTTAAAGAACTCACAGAACACTAGTAGACATCGTTTTGTACCCCCAGGAGCCAAGCCATTCAAAGTTTTGAATGCCAAGGATGGATGAGAAAACGTTACATCATTTTCATGTTGTTCATTGACCTGTCTTATCTGCCAGTTTAGGGTTGGGGTTAGGTTTAGAGTTGGAGTGAGGGTTAGCACTTACGCACATCCAAATCTCATAGCGTATAGGTCGCGTTCATGTTATAGATTTCTATTTCAGTTGGAGCAGGTGTCAATACAGCTCTATGGGAGACAAACAGTTTTTGAAAGAAATTTCCAAAAAGAAAATGTCCAAATGTTTTCCTTGATCATTATTTGACAGTGATGGGATTCACAAACCTGTCAGTGTTCTTATGGCTGAAAGACTTTTCTGACCAACATCACGCACATGGTTTTGAATATTGTCACCACTTTTAGACGCCTTTATGAGGAAATAACTAGACCATAGTTTATATGAGCTGGAAGGGAGGACTTTG
Organism: Gobius niger; assembly: GCF_951799975.1. Classification (NCBI taxonomy): domain Eukaryota; kingdom Metazoa; phylum Chordata; class Actinopteri; order Gobiiformes; family Gobiidae; genus Gobius; species Gobius niger. Next base: position 33,442,578 of record NC_136856.1, read on the forward strand.
AACTTTGGGACCGTTTTTGTTTCAAATAAATCATAGAAATGAGCAATTAACGAAGACTAGAAATCAGCATTTTGACAGTTGCCAGAGTTCCACTTTAGAATTTTGAGCTGCTCCACTTCAAATTTAAATTATAGATACAGACGGCATCTCTGGAAACGCCCATATATGGTCATGTTAGAAAACAGTTATGGGGGAAACATTTTGGAGAAAAATCTAAACTTTCTCTAATTATTCAAAAACTACTTCAACAAATGCTGAATTATGAATATAGTTTTCGACTGAATAAATACAAAGACATGGAGAGGAGCAAAGTGGTTCAACTGCCCATAAATACATTAAAAAAACGGACATCGTGCTATTGCCAATGCTAGCTAGTGCTTGCTATGACTGCTGTGAGAAAATATCCATATGGACCCGATTTTAACTGGACTTTATTTTGTCTGTGATAAATAAGTTTATATTCCACCAGAAAATGGCTGAAAAGAGTGAAAAATTGTGTTTCCCAAAAGATTCTATTTCCCCCTCAGCGAAGCCACGCCCCCTTCTATGACGAGATGCGTCGTGGCTTCGCCGAGGGGGAAAATCGAATCTTCAGAGAAACACAATTTTCCACTCTTTTCAGACATTTTCTGGTTGAATATGAACTTATTTATTACATAAATAAAGTCAAGTGTAAATCGGGCCCATATGGATATTTTCTTACGGCAGATGGTCAGTAGAAGCGAAAAAACGGCAGTCGTAGCTAGCGCTAGCTAACCGTTAGCATTAGCCTGATGCTAAAACGTAGCATCAAGTTAGCATTCTCCATTATTTATGTATTTATGGGCTGTTGAACCACTTTGCTCCTCTTCATGTCTTTGTATCTTTATTTAGTAGAAAACTAAATTCATATTTCAGAGTTTGTTAAATTGTTTTTTGAAGAATTAGAGAAAGTTTAGATTTTTCTCCAAATTGTTTTCCCCCTTAACTGTTTTTAAACATGACCATATATGGGCGATGTCTGTATCTATAGGCTCTTTAGAATGTTGTGATAGACACAGACGGCATCTCTGGAATCGCCCATTTATGGTCATGTTTGAAAACAGTTAAACAAATGCTGACTTCTGAATATAATTTCCCACTATGTAAAGATACAAAGACATGGAGAGGAGCAAAGTGGTTCAACAGCCCATAAATACAAAAATAACGGAGAATGCTAACATGATGCCTTCTGCTAGCTTACAGTTCTTAAAATGTGCTTTAAAATGAAATGAAAATGACGCCAAGTTATTTAGATTCAAACACAGTGTAGTTTTTCACCTCTAAGTCTGGAGTGAATAAACAGTTGTTCCTGGAGAAGCACTTTGGGCATGTTGTCTGTAAAAAGCGCTACACAAACAAAACTGAAATGTGGCGTCAGTTAAAGACCACTGGCTCACATTTTTTAAACAACACAGAACTCACACTTTCCTTATTGCCTTTTTTGCATGTGGAGCTGTCCTCGCGGCGCGCTTGCTGATACCGTTCGCTCTGAAGGAGTGCTGAGGCGGCTATTTGCAGTTTAGCGGGTCACTGCGGAGGAGAATAATCAGGTGAGAATACGATACGGAGTAACTGCTCGACTCGCACAAAGCCCGGTGGAGTAAAAAAGAAGAAAAAAAAAAACGGATATCTCTGGGCCCAGACGCCGAGGCTAAGCTGCTAATCTGACAAGGCCTGACACAATGTACGCTCTTATATAACAATATGTGCTTAAAGTGCTCAGAGAAACCTCTTGGCGCGCGGTTTTGTCCCTGAGCCGCTTAGATCTGCCGCATGTAAAGGCAATAATATCGATATTGTGAGGCTAATCCCTGTGAAAGTGGCGCTCAATGATAAAAAAAAGTGTTCTTGGCGATGCAGTTTCACAACGTATTCTCATTTAGCTAAACGGGCTTTGAACCGGTGCCCATGACCGGTGCTCCTTCATAAATAATAATAAGACGTCGCGTCCAGGCGGCCTCGCTCCACACGTCGAGGTCATTTCCGTGCTCAAATCGCCTCCACTTCAAAACTGCCTCTCGATATTGAATAATGATACACCAGGTTTGTGTCGGCGTCTCGAGTGCCAGGTACAATGGCACTTTTACTCAAGGATACTTCAAAAAGTGTGGTATCTGGACTGCGGTGTTTTAGTGCCTTTTGGGATGTTTTGTTTCTTTGTGGACTTGAGAGCATAGTGTTTGCAAGAGTAAACAATGTGATAATGTAGACTGTATAATGTATTATGTTATGTAAATGTATATGGAATTGATTATGGGGTAGGCGCATATAAGCTTTATTGCAATAGCTCACGATTTCGAATGTGATGATGTCATAATGTCAGGTGGAGGGCGGGGCCAATGCAACTCTATGGGAGTTTTTTATGTCTGAAAGTCCTTTCTGTTGGACAACATCACACTCATGTTTTCGCATATTGTCACCACTTTTTGATGTTTTTCGGAGAAAATAGTTGGACATTAGTTCATATGTGCTGACAGAGGAGATCATGTACTTCGTGCCAGCTTTTGTTTCATGTGGATTCCTCCGGTAATGACTGAGATATGAGCCATAAAACAAAGACATAAATATATGCATTTTGTCAGTTACTGCAGTTACCATAGTTACCGTCAGTTGCCCTTCACCTCGATTTTAAACTATGGGCTCTTTAGAAAGATGTGATGTCACGTGAACGCCGCCTATTTGGGGTCCATGCTGAGTATATGCACGTGTCTCAAAAATAGCAACTGAGCAACATAGTTATGAATTTTGAGAGAAAAATGAATGTAAATTGGTCAAATAAACAAACTAACTCAGGGAATGCCGTCTGCTCAGATCTCAACAACACAAATATATGTGCAAAATAAAAACATCCAATCCTTAACAAAAGTTAAATATCTTGCATTACCCCTAACTGAAATGATATAAACATAAAACCTAAATTGCTCTCAGCGCCATCCTGTATGTGCAATGTGCATGTAATGATATTGTTTTTCATATACATTGAGAACCATAATATGTTTACATACACTTCATAAAAGGACACATTTATGTCTTTGGTTTGCGAAAGAGCTCTGGATGCTCCTCAGCACGACTGGCGAAATATTCAGTGGACTGATGGACCCAAAGTCGAATAGTTTGGGAGGAAAAATGGAACAGCACAGCAACATCAAAACCCTCTCCTCACTGGAGTCTGGAGCAGGAGAATTATGGTTTGGGGCTGTTTTGTTGCCTCATCAATGGAAAAAAATATTAATATGTTTATCAAGATATTTTGCAGAAAAACCTGAAATATTCACAACAGCATGGGAATAAGTAAGTGAACCCCTGTATTAAATATCTGGCTGATCCTTCTTTTACAGCAATAACTGCTTTTTCTGTAGTTACAGATTAGGCGCTCACAACGATCAGGATGAATTTTAGACCATTCCTCTTAACAAAACTGAATTGCAGTTCAGTGAGATTCAGGCGGTGTACTTACTTATCCCACCCTCTCCTGTGAATGTTTACATGTTCTGGCCAATAAAAAATATGATAAAGTGTAAATGTTTGGTTGGTATTAGTTCAAGCAGACACTGTCTAATCAGTCTTGTGATTTTAATAAAGATCAGACCACATTTAGTGACCAATTTAGGCAGAAATGCAAGAAATTCCACATGGTGTACTCACTTTTTCCTCCCATTTTGTGTAAACTTTGGACTGTAAAAAATAAAATAAAAAAATCTGTAGAAAATTCTATCTCTCATTCTTGTGGAATTTGACAAATAAAATGTTTTTTAAAAATTCTAATTGACCTAAGAAAAATAAACGTTTATGTCTGACAGTGAGAATAAAATGCAAATGTCTCTTTTTATGAAGTGGGCAGGGGTTGAAAGCCAGGTGAGGGGAGGGAGAAGCAGAGCAGGGCTCACTACTGACACCTACTGACGAAAAATATTCCTGGAGAACAGCCAAAGGCAGCTTTAAGCCTCGGCTAAAAACACACCAAAACTGTACCCATTTGTAAATAGCACAGTCTGTGAGTTTGAGAGAATGTTTTAGGATTACAACTGTATTTTTACTGTGCAGCATTTTCACTTGCATATTAGCGCTATGTCATTTATATGGAGTGTCCCTGTCAGAAAAAGTAAATAAACTCCAGGCGCCTGACAGAAAACGTAAGCAGATTGTCTCTTTGCTCCGAGGGCTTGCGAGTAAAACAAATTGGGATTCTCTGCATGCGCTTTAGGTGTGATGGAACTGACAATAAAGCTAACTGAACTGAACGCTTGATGACTGCAGAAATGTGCCTTTGCTAAGAAGCCACCGCAGCAGCCCCGCCTCCCTCTCTCCTCCACTCTGCTGGGGTTTATAAATGTGCCTTTAATTACACTGCCGAGCGTTGCCCTCGGTGCCCTGCGTGTGGTGTTTTTGAACGTGTGCACTCGGAGCTTATTACAGCCTGCCTACTTCAGCATCAGCACCAACACGGCTCCACAGTGATCTGTAAAAGAAGAAAAAAAGGGGTTCTTATTTCGACCCGCAAAGCAAAAATGAGACATCACGTGCCGCGCTTTGGCAGCACAAGCCTGAGATTATGAGAACAGATGCGCGGTAATATGATGCATTACGAGCTGCTGCATGCATGGGTGAGCCGGAGCCAGTGCAGCGCAACGGCAGGAAAGTGGTGGTCACTTAATTCAACTGGTGAAAAGAGTTCTCGCTAAAGAGTTAGACTGTGTAGAAAACACTTTGCGCTACCGCCTGCCTCATACATGATAAGAGACAATGAAATGGATGACATGCCGGCTCGGCCAAACAAGGTCTTCGATTGTGTACGAAGCTCTGGTGGCACCTTAAAGCACCTAGGCCTGCATAGGACCCGCTGGGGCTCATTCATTTGGATGCAAGGAGACACAAGGGGGCGCCCTCATCTCGGGCCCTGAGAACTTCAGGGAGGGGTCTCCTGGTGGTTCCCAGAGTCAATAATAAACACGGTGAGGCTGCGTTTCAGTTTCATGCAGCTAAAATCTGGAACAGTCTTCATGAGGATGTGAGACAGGCCTCAACTCTGACAATGTTCAAATCCAGGCTGAAAACAGTTCTTTTTGCCTGTGCATATGACTGAAAGTATTTCATCTACACTCTTGCCTTTTACTGTAATTGATTAATTTTATGTTGACGTCCAGAGGAGAAGGAGCGACAAAACAGAGGTTAGGTAACTTTGTGTGAACGAGCAAGAAAAATAGTGCTCAAGACAGAGCGAGTCAAAACAAGACTTAAAAATAGTGCTCAAGACAGAGCGAGTCAAAACAAGACTTAAAAATAGTGCTCAAGACAGAGCGAGTCAAAACAAGACTTAAAAATGCATATAACTGAAAGTATTTTATCTACACTCTTGCCTCTTACTGTAATTGATTAATTCTATGTTGATGTTTTTATTGATTGTATTTGTTTTCTTATATTTATGCAACTGTGACGCACTTTGAATTGCCTTGTGAATGAATTGTGCTCTACAAATAAACTTGCCTTGCCTTGCCTTGCCCTTCCGACTGTCCCAGTGTGAATGTGAATTGGAGGAACACACAACGTCCTGTGTGGAGGACAAATGGAACAGCACAGGAACATGGAAACCCTCTCCTCACTGTGAAATATGGAGCAGGAGAATCATGGTGTGGGGCTGTTCTGTTGCGTCAGGGCCTGGACAACGTGCTATCATCGATGGAAAAAATAATTCACAAGTTTATCAAGATATTTTGCAGGAGAAAAAAAAACGTGGACATTCACAATAGTGTGGAATAAGTAAGTAAACCCCTGTATTAATTATCTGTCTGACTCTTCTGGGTAAATGCTGCAATTGCGCCATAGATACCGACGGCATCTCGTCATAGAAGGGGGCGTGGCCTCGCCGAGGGGGAAAATAGAATCTTTTGGGAAACACAATTTTCCACTCTTTTTAGCCATTTTCTGGTGGAATATGAACTTATTTATCACATACAAATAAAGTCAAGTCTAAATCGGGTCCACATGGATATTTTCTCACAGCAGATTGTTCTGTAGAAGTGAAAAAACGGCAGCTAGCGCTAACTAACCGTTAGCATTAGCCCAATGCTAACATGTAGCATCATGTTAGCATTCTCCGTTTTTTATGTATTTAGGGGCTGTTAAACCACTTTGCTCCTCACCATGTCTTTGTATCTTTATTTAGTAGGAAACTATATTCATAATCAGCATTTGTTGAAGTAGTTTTTGAATAATTAGAGAAAGTTTAGATTTTTTTCAAAATTGTTTTCCCCCTTCACTGTTTTCAAACATGACCATATATGGGCCATTCCAGAGATGCCGTCTGTATCTATTCAGCTGACAGCTGTATCCATGGCAACCACCACCATCAATCGTAAAAAGTCTTTGATGAAAACATATGACAAGTTGCTTCAATTATTATGCACATTTATTATGCAAATTTTAGACATAAGCACATTTTCTCTGATGGAAACGCAACTTGTGTTTCAATCAATTACTACAGGGGTTATTGTAGTACCAATATTTTTTTAATATATCCACGGATATAGCTGTATGGCACAGCGCAGTTCCATAATGTAGGCAGCACATAACATTACTGAAGTCAGCAGGACAAGCCTATTAGTTCTTTTTTAAGCGCCAATCACTCTCACGCAGCTTATTACGCTGTGATGCAGTGTTTACTCCGCTCTCAGCTGGGGCCGTGCTGATTTTGAAGAGAGATGTTGCACCACATGAAAAACAAGTGATTTAAATAGGTTTTGTAGAGGAGGAACCGCAGGGAACCCTCAAACAGAGGCTCGTATTCTCTTTGTGTGCAGCGCCTCCCGATGTGCTCCAGAAAAACCTTCTCTGTGAGCATGGAGCTGTCAAAGAGCTGAACATATGCGACATCCATGACCCTCCTACCACCCTGTTGGACATTTGACTTTACTTTTTGGACATTTTGCTTTACTTTTTGTCACGGGATGATCTTTTTGACAGAACGAGTGTGAATTTTCAGCAGAAAATGCTATAGGATTTCTCTTTTTAATTGTGTGCTTACTTACTTCCCCTTCTTATGGCTCGTCTCCAAGTGTTGAGCCCACCAGGTGAACCAGATTATTCCAGTGCCGTCGGTCTTGTTCCACCTGCTCTGCATACGAGCGATTGCTGTTGTTGTTTACCTCTACCATTTTCACCAGAGGATTTGGTGAACAGTCGGCAACAACTGATGCATCCAGGCCTCAACAGCATCTCTAAAAGCACAAGGGAAGGAAGTGTTTTTCCCTATTATAGAACTATTATTTCTTGAAAACATTAGCATTGCCGACCACAGCCGCTGGACGCGACGACATCGTGTTCCGTCCTGCAGCCTCAGGGTTGAACTGGAGGATGGCTTTCATTGGATGGTCTGGAGGCGGGTGGAGGACATGGCTGATCCTGCAGTTGCAACACTGTGGATGTTCTGGGCCTATATGTGCGGAGAGCTGCTTCTTCATCAAGTTTGCAGACGACACAACAGTGGTGGGCTTCATCAGCAACAGAGACGAGTCAAACTACGGGAGTGAGGTGAGCAGTCTGGCCATGTGGTGCACACAGAACAATCTCTCTCTAAATGTGGAGAAGACAAAAGAGATTGTTGAGCGGGTCCAGCATGCTCCTCTAACAATCAACGGTGCTGCAGTGGAGAGGGTGACCAGCACTATGTTCCTGGGTGAGCACATCACAGAGAAGCTCTCCTGGACCATGCACACGACATCACTGGTCATGAAAAGTAATCAGCGTCTCTACTTTCTCCGCAAGTTGAGATGAGCCAGAGTCCCAGCCTCCGTTATGTCCAACTTCTACTATAGAGGGACGATAGAGAGCATCCTGACCAGCTCCATCACTGTGTGGTTCTTCTACAGAGGGACTATAGAGAGCATCCTGACCAGCTCCATCACTGTGTGGTTCTTCTACAGAGGGACTATAGAGAGCGTCCTGACCAGCTCCATCACTGTGTGGTTCTTCTACAGAGGGACGATAGAGAGCATCCTGACCAGCTCCATCACTGTGTGGTTCTTCTACAGAGGGACGATAGAGAGCATCCTGACCAGCTCCACCACTGTGTGGTTCTTCTACAGAGGGACTATAGAGCATCCTGACCAGCTCCATCACTGTGTGGTTCTTCTACAGAGGGACTATAGAGAGCATCCTGACCAGCTCCATCACTGTGTGGTTCTTCTACAGAGGGACTATAGAGAGCATCCTGACCAGCTCCATCACTGTGTGGTTCTTCTACAGAGGGACTATAGAGAGCATCCTGACCAGCTCCATCACTGTGTGGTTCTTCTACAGAGGGACGACAGAGGGCATCCTGACCAGCTCCATCACTGTGTGGTTCTTCTACAGAGGGACTATAGAGAGCATCCTGACCAGCTCCATCACTGTGTGGTTCTTCTACAGAGGGACGACAGAGGGCATCCTGACCAGCTCCGTCACTGTGTGGTTCTTCTACAGAGGGACTATAGAGGGCATCCTGACCAGCTCCACCACTGTGTGGTTCTTCTACAGAGGGACGATAGAGAGCATCCTGACCAGCTCCATCACTGGGTGGCACGGTGCCAGCACTGCCTCCTGTCGAATCCGAATCCGATCCGCGAAGCCCCTCTCCCCTCTATTAAGGACATGTACTCCACGCGTCTCACCCACAAAGCCGTCAAAATCGCAAGGGACCCTTCGCACCCATCACACAGTCTCTTCAATGTAATGCCTTAAGGGAGGAGACTTGCGGAATCTACGGGTCAGTTCCAGTCGACTGAGGAACAGTTTCATACACAGGACCATCGGGAAGCTGAACTCCCTTAATTTTGTTGATAGGAACTTTTGACCAATTACATGGATTAAATAGCTCAAGGGTGAGACTCATCGTTCACCTAAAAGGACCGGCTCTTAGTACAGACTCGTTCGCCCAACACCAACTCTGTAAGAGAGAAACAAAATGTCCTCAACTCAGTCCCCCCAGTCTAGTCAACAATATGCCTGAACTCATCTTGAGGTTTGTCACGTAAAATTTGTTCCAAGTCATTTCAATGTGCTGAATTTATGACGGTGGATTTATTTTGCAGCATTGGCAGTCCCTTGCTTCTGTAGCTGAATGCAGTGGTCGACCTGTCCAATTTGTCACTGGAAAGGCTCCTTTGTCGAGCCGGGGGGGGATATGTGAACAAATTGGACCAGTGGGACGCCCTTTAGCCTGTGACTGATCGGACTGTCTCTCTTGTTGCCGTCCCCATTCAGACATAAACACTACCGTTATTGTTGGAGGAAATTTGACTTGTGTCTAGTGAAATATAGTTTGTTTTTTAAATAATCCATAACCTAGAAGAGGCTGTGCAGTGATCACCCACGGTGTGAGCAATTCCTCAAAGTAAGTTTAGATCATTTTGATAAAACAGGATCAATTGTTTTTGAGAGTTTCTGGTAGATTTTCTGGATGGAATGTATTCAATTATAGTAATTATGGTAACTATCACAGCGATACAGACGGCATCTCTGGGATCGTCCATACATGGTCATGTTTGAAACAATTAAGGTTGGAAAACAAAGAAGAGAAAAATCATAACTTTTTCTAATTATTCCAAAACTACTTTAACAATTGGAGAATTATAGATATAGTTTTCTACTCAATAGAGATACAAAGACATAGAGGAGCAAAGTGGTTCAACAGCCCATAATACATAAATAGCATGAAGCTTCCATTTGGACCCATTTAGACTTGACTTTTATTTATGTGTGATAAATAAGTTTAGATTTCAATAGAACATGGCTATAAAGAGTGGGTTATTGGACTATCTCTTTTTTTTTCTTCTTTTTTTTTTATATAAAAGATGCTTAGTGCACCTTTAATGTGACAAGTTTGTGAATCTAATCACTGAATATTTGTCAATTTTCTTCTTGAAGATTTCTTTCAAAAATATCCATCTGAGATTGTGACATCATCAAATTCTAGAATGAGAATGCAGGCTAAAACATTGATTTTTCACACAGTCAATGTTGGTTTTAACATCTTGGTTTTGAAATCAGAGTATAAAACAGACGAAACTGATCAACAACAATGTTTATTTTATGACGTTTTGTCACTAGCTGGAGATTTCCAGGAAGTAACTACAACAACGTTTATTCATTCACAAATACTGGCCTATTTGGTATCCACGTGTAACACAAGCATACTATAAACAAAGAGAACATTATGTTTCAGGATTCAATAGGCACAGTTTATTGAATGTAATAATGTTTTTTCTTGGATTGACTGTGAAACTAATATATATATATATATATATATATATATATATATATATATATATATATATATATATGTATATGTATATGTATATGTATATGTATATAGTGACTACACTGATGTGTGCAGGCTTCAGTGTGAGCTAATCTTGTTTACTAATGCTGTACCAAGATTTTCTGTAAAATAGTAGACTGGTGCTAGTTGTAGTTTAGTTTAGTGTCTAATGCTGTCTAATAGTGCCATATCAATGGCTTGGTAGAAAATAGTTCTAAGATCTCGTAAGACACCCGAGTTGACAGGGTGTGCCAGTACGTAAAAGCCGAGCCAAGGGTTGGGGGCTCATGTCCTTACCTGGATGGTGCACAGGTTACACAGGACTTAAATGGCAATGGATAAAAGATCAATCAATCAATGTCCGACAGAGAGCCAGGGTCTGGACCTATGCGGTCATTGTTCTTGAATTAAGTATATTGAGAGGATGAAAGAGGCTTTGGGGTCCAGACTAAAGCCTCGGGAGGTCCAGTTGGAGACCCCTGCTTTACAGGTTTGGACTTAAAGCAGTACTCAGAAACCTTGATAAATCCTTTCCGTAGTCCCTCTGGGGGTAATACAAGTGTTAATGGGATGATTGGGGGGTCTTTCATCTCCCCCTGATGTCTCTGGCAAGAAAACCACAGTTGCAATTTACTGCCTCCGGGTAGAGCACCAATACACACTAACGGAATCACAAAGAAGAAGCTAACAGGCTAACGGGCAAAGCTAACTTTGGGCTAACGCCACTTAAACTGTATTTACAGCCAAGTCTGAGTGAAAAAATGTATCTCCATTGTGTAACTGGATGTACAATATCCCTCTCTCCCTTTGTCGTTTCTGTCAGCGTAGTATTTACTCTCACGGACAATTAATGAGTAAAAAAACGCAGCATGCTACGTCAACTGCAGTGCTGCTTATGGCCTCTAGGGGCAAAAGTTACTTAGTACTGCTCAGACAAGGTTAAAGTTAGCTTTTTAGAGGGGTTTCTTCTTAATTCTCCACCTGATTTATTTGAGCTTTGAACCTAAGATATCCAAAGTCCCCTCTTTATATCTTTGTAGCTAAATATATCAACAAAGCAAAAACATTTTGGCAACATTTGTATTCACTAAATATGTTAACATGAAAACATATAATGAAAGTTTCAAGTTGATATCTCTAAATGTAATAGTTTTTCCCATGAACCTCCAGTGTCTCGTCTTAAAAATATGAAGGTTAAAATGTGGTAATTTCATTTCCCACTCCGTGACGAGTCTATTTTCCCCTGCTGCGCTCCGAACCCTCCACAGCAGGAAGTCATTACGCGCCTGATGGAGGCTTGAGTTCAGAGGCTGCAGGTCAAAAAGCAATAAGCTGTGTGTGTGTTTGTGTGTGCAGGATCCGCACAGACACAGAGGCATTGTGCTGACCGGTCGATACACGAAACGCAAAGGGTACACTGAGGGTTCTGTGCAAGTCCACGGCCACTGCTTTTCTCTCTCACGGTGACCTTTGAGTAAAGACCCGGTAAAGTGTAACAAAGAGGGCGATGGACACCGGAGAACACCGTCAGCCATCGATTCAAATAATGGACTTGTCGCAGACTTACACAATTGAGCATGGTTCCTGAAACCTTTTGAATGCAGCTGTACAAAGTGAAAAAAAATCAACAACAACTTGTCTGTAAAAGCAAGATAAAGGTCCTCAGGTTCGCTCAGTGCGCTGTAGGAAAACAAAAAACAAAACAAAATTCTACCGTGATTTTAGGTCCCTCCCTACCTAAACTAAACATACGGCAAATGTTCCAGAGCAGTGGTTCTAACCTTCAGGACCCAAAGGAGGGTCATTGAACTATTTTATGAAAACATTCATTTTAATATTTATGTGCAGAGAACGTCTTCACTCACTACTTGAGTCTGTTATAATGACTGTTAGTGGGCTGGTTTGACCATGATTTCAGCTTTTTGGCTTATTTAACGCCTTTTCAACAACAATATTTAAGGTAGCACACTATTTGACATTATATTCAACAAATCTAAGTCTGCACGGTAGTAGGCTACAATGGTTAGCGCTCGATTGTGAAATGTTACAAAGTTCATTGTTCTATTTCTTTTTCATCTTTATAGAACGTAACACATTACTGTTGAAAATTGAATAATTAGATATAGTTACTTCACGTAATGATCCCCCCAATACCGGTCCAGAATCTGCAGTGGCTCCAGTCTCCTGTAAACCTGTAAGTCGGAGCCACTGCAGATTTAGGACCGTTGCCAAACTACTACTAATACACTGCGTTCCAAATTATTACGCAAATGACATTTTTCTAAGATTTTCTAAATTATCAACTCAAATGAGAGTCAGCATAGTTTTCAAGTCTTTAACTGTTAGAGGATCATATGAGTGTGATTGAACAAACCTCCCAGTTCAAAAATAGACATTGTGGCCATTCACCAACCATCCATTACTCCATCCATCTGACCATCCAGGGTTACACGACACTCACCAGTGAACAAGACTGTTTGAAAATGAGTCCTCATGTATTTCTGAGCCCGTTGCAGCCGTTTTTGTTCATGAGCTTCAATGAACCGTTTAGGGGAGGCCCGGACAGAAGGTTTATGCACAACTGCAGCCTCTGGAGGGTCCTACACCTTGATGTTCGGGAGACTCCAGAGGCACCAGCAGCTTCAAACACCTGTCTGCTGTTTTGTAGCTGCTGTTCTATTCATCTGATGTATTTGTCTGGCAGAAACCGTCCTCATTGTGCCTTTATCTGCACAAATCCGTGTGTCTGAATCGGCCACAAAACTCTTAACAGTACGACGATTAAGCCTAATCTTTCATGAAATTTTGAAGGTTTTCATACCTAGTCCAAGGCATTCAACTATTTTGCACTTTTCATCAACAGAGAGATCCTTTTTCTTTCCCTTATTGCTTGAAAATGATGGTCCGCTTAATTATGTGGAACGTCCTCTCTCAGTAGTTTTTCCCTTAACTGGGCTTAACCTGACAACTACTCATCCCAGGCGTCTGAGACTGATGTCAGTGATTTTTTTTTACCCTTTTGACACTAAAATACAATTTGCATAATAATTTGGAACGCAGTGTAGTAGCTAGCGATAGCATTGTGGCCACATAGTAGCCTTGTACTGCAGATACGATAGTACAGCGAGTCCAGTCCACAATATTACTCAAATAGAAGAACTGAATGATATTTAGTTTCTTCAAAACGTTACTCAAGCGCATGTACTTGTAGTGAATGTAACTGCAGTGCTACCTGCCTCTGCCCAGCAACAACATCGTCTCCAGATATGCGGGCATCGAGAATAATTGTACCACTATCCCCACACTCACGCAGTATGTTAAGTGCCACACAAGGAACAATAAAACCCTGGACCTTCTGTATGCTAACGTGAAGGGCGCTTACACCTCTGCCCCCCTCCCCCCACTCGGACGCTCAGACCACAATCTCGTCCTACTGCGGCCGGATTACACACCCAAGGTGCGAAGAGAGCCAGCACAGAAGAGGTCTGTGAAAGTGTGGAGTGAAGAGGCTGAAGAGAGACTTAGGGACTGTTTCCAGACCACAGACTGGAACATGATCTGCAGCTCTCATGGAGATGACATCGACGGCCTGACCCACTGCATCAACTTCTGTGTGGAAAACACTGTACCAACCCGGAAGGTACGGTGTTTCTCCAACAACCACCCCTGGGTGACCCCTGAACTTAAAGCCCTCCTGAACCAAAAGAAAAGGGCTTTCAACTCAGGGGACAGAGAGGAGCAGAGGAGAGTCCAGCATGAACTCCAGTGGAGGATCAGGAAGGCCAAGAAGGACTATGGCGAGAAGCTGGAGCAGAAGCTGGCGCAGGGCAACGCACGGGACGTATGGAGGGGACTGAAGAACATCTCCGGTTTTGGACAGAGTGCCAGAGGGACAGCTGATGGAGACCAACGCGGGTCGGATGAATTCAACGAACATTTCAACCGGTTTAATTCTCCCCCCACTCCCTCCTCTTCACACGTCTCCAGCACAGTGGACACTGCCCCCCTCCCCCGACCACCTTCACCTGCCTCCAGCCCCCCTGCACCCACGTCTCCAGCCCCCACCATACGGACTTCCTCTAGCACCTGCCCCACCCCCGGCAGTCCACCCCCACACCAGTCCCCCCTCTCCATCACACCGGACCAGGTGAGGAGGGAGCTGAGGCGACTGAAGCGGGGGAAAGCTGCAGGACCAGATGGCATCAGTCCCAGGCTGCTGAGGACCTGCACAGACCAGCTCTCCGAGGTCCTCTGCCGCATCTACAACCTGAGCCTCAGCCTGGAGAAGGTCCCCGTCCTGTGGAAGACCTCCTGTCTGATCCCGGTTCCTAAAACAGCGCACGCCAGGGAACCGGCCCACTACAGACCAGTCGCCCTGACCTCCCACCTGATGAAGACGATGGAGCGGCTCATCCTCACCCACCTCCGCTCTGTGGTAAGCCCCACCCTTGACCCGCTGCAGTTTGCTTACAGACCCAACATCGGAGTGGAGGACGCTGTCATCTACCTGTCGGAGCGGGCGCTCACGCACCTGGAGCACGCCGGGAACGCTGTGAGGGTCATGTTCTTTGACTTCTCCAGTGCCTTCAACACCATCAGGCCGGCGCTGCTGCGGGGGAAGCTGGAGGACGCGGGAGTGGATGAACATCTCACCGCATGGACCATCGACTACCTCACGGACCGACCACAGTATGTGCGGCTGCGCAGCTGTGAATCTGAGGTGGTCGTCTGCAGCACCGGGGCCCCTCAGGGCACCGTCCTCTCACCGTTTCTCTTCACCATCTACACATCGGACTTCACATACAACACGGACAGTTGTCATCTCCAGAAGTTCTCCGACGACTCCGCCATCGTGGGCTGTGTGTCTAAGGGGAACGACCTGGAGTACCGGTCAGTCATCCTAGACTTTGTGGACTGGTGTGAGCGCAACCACCTGTGCTTGAACACCAGTAAGACGAAGGAGATGGTGATCGACTTCACGAGGAAGCCACTACCGCACACACCGCTGAACATCCAGGGGGAGGACATTGAGGAGGTGGACAGTTTCAAGTACCTGGGTGTTCACCTCAACAATAAACTGGACTGGTCCCACAACACCAACGCCCTGTACAAGAAGGGCCAAAGTCGCCTTCACCTTCTGAGGAGACTGAGGTCGTTCGGAGTGAGCAGGCCTCTGCTCAGGACTTTTTATGACTCTGTGGTAGCCTCTGCTCTCCACTACGCTGCCGTGTGCTGGGCCCCGGGCAGCACAGAGCGGGACAAGAACAGACTGAACAAACTGGTCAGGAGGGCCAGCTCCGTCCTGGGCTGCCCCCTGGACTCTGTGGAGGAGGTGAGGGACAGGAGGGTGTTAGCCAAGCTCACCTCCATCATGGACAACACCTCCCACCCACTGCACGGGACTGTAGAGGAGCTGAGCAGCTCTCTCAGTGGCAGACTGAGACACCCTCAGTGCAGGACGGAGCGCTACCGCAAAGCCTTCATCCCCACTGCTGTCAGACTGTACAATAAGACTGTGAAGTAACGCCGACTGTAACAAGTGAATTTCTCCTTTGTGAGATTAATAAAGGTTTATCTTATCTTATCTTATCTTATCTTATCTTATCTTATCTTATCTTATCTTTTGTGATGGAACCGTATTTCTAAAAAAAATACCAATACAAAGTTCGTATTACAAATTAAGAGCCTGTGCGGGAAGGAAAAGTTACCCATTTAGCCATGTGATCAATTCATTTATCTTGATGGGAAACTGCATCATCAACCTTTATCGCATCGAAAGTGAGGTCTGAGCGACGGTGGTAATATAACCTCAAGGAGCAGAGGTTAGGCTATATTTTTTATCCTGCATTGTAACATCTTTGCAGCAGGTTTTTGGCATAAATATGAGGCGGATTTTCCTAAAATAAGCAGCGTTTTGCAGCCTTTGATTCAGAGAACGCTTTTATGTAACTGAATAGGGAGAAAGAGTCAGGGAGCGCCACGTTTATTTGAAAAGGATTAAATGTAAGGATGTTTTTTTCTGACAACTCCTTAAAATTCCTCTTGCAGATTTGTTGCTGCACAAAACTGAAATGTAATGTAAATGTAATGCACTGTGACGTTTAACAGCAATTTTGGAAGTATGGCTTCATCCTCAGTCGCGTAAAAAGTAAAACAACATAAACTATGAAGAGATAATAAAAGAGGCAAAAGCGAGAAGAGGTGGTACGTTCTCAGATATCAGTAGTTCCAATCTCTTCGACCCACTTGCGGTCCATGGAACACTGATAAATGAAGATGTCTGGACTGTTGCTCACGTTTGATGAATTGGATCGTCTCGGCTGTTGGACGAGGACTGAAGACTTTAAACAGCGGCTGCACTGATCATCTAACGCTGCCACACATTCCATTAGCAGATGAACAACATGCCGGCAATATTGGGATTACGGTCAGTGTTCTGGTTTCGCAAACGTTGGGAATAACCTGTTTACATGCATGTTAGCAGACAGAGAAACCGCGGTGCACGGAGAAGCTACTTCACTAATGAAGTAACCAGTTTCCTCCTCGCTCCAAAAGTGCGGCGCTGTGCTGCGTCTGGGTTTCACCCCGTTTAGCTCTGATTCTTGTGGAAGGCTGCGCACCACAGTCAGTAGAAGTATACATGCATACCAGTAATTCCTGTACTCAGAAGACCAACATGCCTTGCGGATAGAGCATGAGCAGAACACAAATGAATTTTCCTTTCCTTACATGACCAAATATTTGGGTTTGAAAAGGAGTCACCCAGGGGTCATATTCAGATTTCATGGCTGGGTTATTGTTACTCAGGTTACGAAAAGGTTATTGACTGCATGCAAACATAGTCAAAGAAGATTTCATTTTGATTTTGTCATTAGAGCAGTGGATTTTACTGTCTCCTAGTCTTGCTCTATGTTGGTTAGACCGAAAACACTATGATAATCCAAGTGGACTCATTTTAAAGTTTCCATGGAGCTGTCTTCTTCGTTCGTCATGCGTGCTTGCTCCTAAAGATGGGCGCCTCCCCTCCCAATTGAACCTCATCATTGTACATTCTACACAAGGGAAATGGTGTCGCAATGCTGGAAGAAGTGATCAATTAGATAACTTCTATTCGTCACTTTGGATATTTGGCAGGTAACTTTGAAGTCACAGTTAACGGCATAAACATTTGTATTCCAAAGGCCTGTGCTGAAACAGTAACCTGCTTGCATGTTGAATTCAGCCAGAATCCTTAGAGGCATGGATGGGGATCGAACCCATGATCTTTGGTTTACGAGACCAACGCCTTACCACTTGGCCACCACGCCACACTACTCACTCATAACCAAATAAAGAATGTTTGTTACATCAAAACACATTATGGTTAGGCGTACAGAATCAGGGTTGCCAGATCAACAATACATCGTTGTATTTGTTGGATATTTATTTCGATTTTTTTCAATCCTCAAAATGTACAAAAGTTTCAGAGCTCCAGATAAAGTCCCGTCTCTGCAGGGAGCCTGATCTGGAGTCTCCGCATTCACTGCAGGGTTCAATTTCTGCTGTCGGAGGAGAACCCGGACCCTGGATTAGTGGTACAGTCTCCCCCGTCTCCCTTGAAGAAGTGGATCATGCTTTCTGTGGACAGAGGCGTAGCAGGGGCCCCCAGAGGGCCAACAGATTCCCTGAAAGGGCCCTATGAGGCACGTGGCGGAGTACACACAGCTACGCATCTCCTCCGACAAAAAAGAAGTTTTGCCTCTGGCAGCAAAACAAAACAAAAGAAAATAAGGAGAGCAAGACAGCAGTGAGTGTAATAAGTTACTGTAGTTACTGTATGTCTCTAAAGTGCCTTCTTTGAGCAGGCCTCATTGTTTGGCATGTAAATATCATCGTCACCAACGATTCTTATTATGTTTTTTGCCTAATTTATCCCACTGTTTTTCTCATTTTTGCCCCAGTTATTTCTCGTTTTCCCAATCATTTCCCCTCATTTTTTACTGTCACCTAGTCTTACTCTATGTTGGTTAGACCGTTAGAAAACACTATAATAATCCAAGTCATGCATACTGCTCCGAAAGATGGGCGCCTCCCTTCCCGATTAAATCTCACCATTTTACATTCTACACAACGGAAATGGTATCGCAGTGCTGGAAGAAGTAGTCAATTAGATAAGGACCCCAGGAAGACGAGCTGGCTGTAAAGCACAGCTAATGGGGATCCTAATAATAAACTAAACTACTCATCACATGAGATCTTTGGGAAAGGTTGGCAGGTAACTTTGAAGCCACAGTTAACAGCATACACATTTGTATTCCAAAGGCCTGTGCTGAAACAGTAACCTTAGTGCTTTTTTAACTTGTCCACAATCGTTAGAGGCATGGATGGGGATCGAACCCATGATCTTTGGTTTACGAGACCAACGCCTTAACACTTGGCCACCACGCCACACTACCAACGGGTAACCAAAAAAATTATGTTTGTTGCATCAAAGCACATTATGGGTAGGTGTACAGCATCAGAGTTGCCAGATGTACAATACCTGTCGTATTTGTCGGGTATTTCGCGATTTTCTTTTAATCCCCAAAATGTACAACAGTTTCAGAGATCAAGATGAAGTCTGATTAAATGTCCCGTCTCTGCAGGGGGCCTGATCTCGAGCCAGCCTCCGTATTCACTGTAGGGTTCAATTTCCGCTGTCGGAGGGAAACCCTGACCCAGGATTAGTGGTACAGTCTCCCCCGTCTGCCTTGAAGAAGTGGATCATGCTTTCTGTGGACAGAGGCTCAGGGGCCCCCAGCAAGAGGGTGTTCGGTTTGGGAGCCTCAGGATCTCATGTCTGCTATTTCCGGACGATGTTGTTCTGTTGGCTTCATCAAATCAGGACCTTCAGCTGCTCTGGGCCGGTTTGCAGCCGAGTGTGTAGCGGCCGGGGTGAGAATCAGCACCTCCAAATCTGAGGCCATGGTTCTCCACCGGAAAAAGGTGGCTTCCCCTCTTCAGGTCGGTGGGGAGTCCTTGCCTCAAGTGGAGGAGTTCAAGTATCTCGGGGTCTTGTTCACGAGTGAGGGACGGATGGAGCGTGAGATCGATAGACGGATCGGTGCGGCGTCAGCAGTGATGCGGTCGCTGTATCGGTCTGTCGTGGTGAAGAGGGAGCTGAGTCGGGGGCAAGGCTCTCGATTTACCGATCGATCTACGTTCCCGCCCTCACCTATGGTCATGAGATTTGGGTCATGACCGAAAGGACAAGATCGCGAATTCAAGCGGCAAAATGAGTTTTCTTCGCAGGGTGGCTGGGCGCACCCTTCGAGATCGGGTGAGGAGCTCAGTTACCCCGGAGGAGCTCGGAGTAGAGTCGCTGCTCCTTCACGTCGAAAGGAGCCAGCTGAGGTGGCTAAGGCATCTGTGCGCGGGAGGTGTTCCAGGCATGTCCTAGTGGGACAAGGCCTCGTGGAAGGCCCAGGACACGCTGGTGGGACTATGTCTCCGAGCTGGCCTGGTGTCTGGCAAATTCGCCCCTCCCCCACCTGCTTCTCAGAGTTACTGTAGTTACTGTATGTCTCTGAAGTGCCTTCTTTGAGCAGGCTTCATTGTTAATTATTTCTCGTTTTCCCAACCATTTCCCCTCATTTTTTACTGTCACCTGGTCTTACTCTATGTTGGTTAGACCGTTAGAAAACACTAATAATCCAAGTCATGCATACTGCTCCGAAAGATGGGTGCCTCCCTTCCCGATTAAATCTCACCATTTTACATTCTACACAACGGAAATTGTATCGCAGTGCTGGAAGAACTTGTCAATTAGATAAGGACCCCAGGAAGACGAGCTGGCTGTAAAGCACAGCTAATGGGGATCCTAATAATAAACTAAACTACTCATCACATGAGATCTTTGGGTTGGCAGGTAACTCTGAAGCTACAATTAACAGCATAAACATTTATATTCTAAAGACCTGTGCTGAAACAGTAACCTGAGGGCGTTTTGAACTTACAATCTTTGGAGGCATGGATGGGGATCGAACCCATGATCTTTGGTTTACGAGACCAACGCCTTACCACTTGGCCACCACACCACACTGCTAGTTAAAGTTGACAACCAAAAAGGAATGTTTGCTGCATCAAAACATGGCAATTATTTCTTGTTTTCCCAATATTCCCCCCTAATTTTTTCCCACTTCTTTTTCTTAGTTTTGCCCCAATTATTTCTCGTTTTCCCAATCATATTCCCTCATTGTTTATTACTAATACGTTCCCAATTTCACCCCATTTTTCTCCAATTTATTCCACATTTGTCCACACATTTCTTGACACTGGAGATTAACGCACTATTTTAAATGTGCAGATCTTCCACGTGCTTCCACTTGCTTGTTTATGACGTTTTGTAGCGAGCGAGGCGGAGATATAGACAGCAAGTAGCTACAACATTGCGTGGAAAGCGGTCTTTCCCACGGGTATTCATTCACAAATGTTGACAGATTTTATATCCATCTGTCCTGAAGGGTGTATAATCCAAATATGGTATTTTTTCCTTCTGTGAGACACGCGGCATGGAAGAGCGGAGACATGTGCCACTTTATTAGCTCCTACAGACTCCGAACTTTCCATCTTTTTTTCAGGGGGATTTTTTTTTTTAGATCTAATTCCCAACCTGATTTATTCCCTGTTTATTCAGCATTGAAAATTTGAGTTTTCCACTTATGATTAGCTTGTTCAAAAAGTAGTCCAAAATCCCCTTTGGAAATATCTTAATTATCTTATATCTTAATACAGTATGTCAATCAAATAAAACCATACATTGAAACCTGGGTCTATCCATTATTTTGATTTCTTTGCTGAAAATACTGGCCATTTTTATGCACAGCTTATTTTTATATGAAAACATTAAATCAGTAATGTTCACCAAAAGCTTCAAATTGATATCTGAATATTTTCTGTTTTCATATTTTCTGTTTTCTGAGCAGTCATAAAAGTACAAATGACTTTATTAACACTGACATGTGACTGAGCTGTGGAGACGACAACATGGATTTTGTCACTTTGATAAAGTTTGGCTTGTGCAGAATCTTAATTTTTAATGATTATTATTTTTATTATTAAATGTGCTCCTGTCAATCAACAGGGGTTGCGCATGAATCACTCGAGGGTGGGGGCGAGGGGGGTGGGGGGGTTTGGCGCAGTGAGCTTGTGGGATGGCACATAGCTCCTAATCACTGGTTAGTTAGCATCAGAGGTCCCTATGCTAAAGTGGCTTTGATAGTTAGCATCAAGGCTCCTTTTCCTAACGCCTTCCTAACTGACTCACCACTTCGGAAGCAACTTGCCATGGCGGACGCTGACGCACATCCGGTTTGGCGTAAAAGCTCTCTGCTCGTTTCGGACGCAGCCCTAGTTTTCAAACTTTCAAAAACAAATGATCAAGCTCCTCCCCCTCCGCTCCTGATTGGACCAGACAGATCGGCTCACAGGAAAGCCCATCTCATTGGTCAAAGTGATAGCCAGGGGATTCTGATTACAAAGTCAGCAAAGGGAGAAATTTGAGGGGGAAAAAAATATACATATTTAACCCTTGTGTCGCCTTCGCGGGTCTTTTTGACCCGCTGTCATGTTCCGGGCATTTGGATGCAAGGTGACACAAGGGGGCGCCCTTCCAACCTTCTCAGTGTAAACGTGAGTTGACTTTCTTCAGAGTGAGACTTTAGGTCAGACACCATGAGTGACAGTAACATGAGGCTAAATACAGTGAGCTCTTTGTTTGCAGTAAAAAGACTGAGGCCTCATTGCTCTTCAGTCACAGACTGAGAAGTGAAGAAGGAAGTCATGGAGCTTCTGCTTTAGACAGAACTTCAGGCTTCTGCTGCATGTAGGGGTCATATTATATCATATCAAATGTTGTAATCTGTAAAGCACTTTGTGATAAGTTTTGGTATGAAAAGCGCTTTATAAATAAAGATTGATTGATTGATCATATTCTGAAACTCAAATCTGTAGTAAAAACATAATATATGGAAAAAAAGTACAATTACAAAAATGCTGTATCTAATCAAAAAAATAGTTGTTTTTTTTAATTTACTCTCAATCTAAAAAAGAAAACCCGAACAAACCCTAACCATGTGTTTCTGCTGTAAAGTCATGTTTGTCCCAGTTCCTCTGAGTCATGGTGCAGCAGGACTGATGTGGACAGATGTTACAGAAGAAGCTCATGAGGTTAATTTCTTCAACAGTTACTATAGTAACTATTTTCTCCAAAGTAAAAGTAGATCTACCACAGTCCTGTCCACATCTGTCATGGTCCACCATGACCCACCACGACTCAGAGGAACTGGGACAAACATGACTTTACAGCAGATACCAATGGTGAGGATTTGTTTGTTTGTTTGTTTTATTTATTTATTTGTTTGTTTGTTTTTTTAGAATCAGAGTAAATAAAACTATTTTTTGATTAGATACATGATTTTCAAATATTTTTCTTTTTGTAATTGTAATAATTATTTCCATATATTATGTTTTTACTACAGATTTGACTTTCAGAATATGATCAATCAATCTTTATTTATAAAGCGCTTTGCATACCGAAGGGTATCGCAAAGTGCTTTACAGATTACAACATTTGACATGACATAATATGACTCTTACATGCAGCAGAAGTCTGAAGTTCTATCTAAAGCAGAAGCTCCATGACTTCCTTCTTCACTTCTCAGTCTGTGACTGAAGAGCAATGAGGCCTCTGACTTTTTACTGGAAACAAAGAGCTCACTGTATTTAGCGTCATGTTACTGTCACTCATGGTGTCTGACCTAAAGTCTAAATCTGAAGAAAGTCAACTCACATTTACACTGTGAAGGTTGGAAGGGCGCCCCCTTGTGTCACCTTGCATCCAAATGCCCGGAACATGACAGCGGGTCAAAAAGACCCGCGAAGGCGACACGAGGGTTAAGGAGAGGTCTCTGTTTCACACCTGCCCCCTGCTGGCCAGCCCTCACACCTGCACAAGCAAACTGAGCAGCGCGGCCTGATGACATCATTACACAGCACTGTTTGTTTTTATGTCGGGCAAAAGCATGAGCCATGGCACGGGAAATGCGAAGGGAAAATAATCATAATAATAAGTCTGTTTTGCAAAAAAATAAAAATAAATACAATTCAATTTAAAAAAAATTGAAAAAGAAAAATATATATAGTTTTTTTTTACCTGATTATGCTAATTTTGTAATTGTTTAGTATAATAATCAAAATTATAATCAAATATTGATTAACCCTCGTGTCGCCTTCGCGGGTCTTTTTGACCCGCTGTCATGTTCTGGGCATTTGGATGCAAGGTGACACAAGGGGGCGCCCTTCCAACCTTCTCAGTGTAAATGTGAGTTGACTTTCTTCAGAGTTAGACTTTAGGTCAGACACCATGAGTGACAGTAACATGACGCTAAATACAGTGAGCTCTTTGTTTCCAGTAAAAAGGCTGAGGCCTCACTGCTCGTCAGTCACAGACTGAGAAGTGAAGAAGGAAGTCATGGAGCTTTTGCTTTAGACAGAACTTCAGACTTCTGCTGCATGTAGGGGTCATATTATATCATATCAAATGTTGTAATCTGTAAAGCACTTTGTGATACCTTTCGGTATGAGAAGCGCTTTATAAATAAAGATTGATTGATCGTATTCTGAAACTCAAATCTGTAGTAAAAACATAATATATGGAAATAATTATTACAATTACAAAAATAAAAATATTTGAAAATCATGTATCAATCAAAAAAACAGTTTTATTGACTCTCATTCTAATAATAAAAAAAAAAAAAAAAAAAAAAAAAAAAAAAAAAAAAATCCAAACGAACCCTAACCATTTGTATCTGCTGTAGAGTCATGTGTGTCCCAGTTCCTCTGAGTCGTGGTGGGTCATGGTGGACCGTGACAGATGTGGACAGGACTGTGGTAGATCTACTTTTACTTTGGAGAAAATTGTTACCATAGTAACTGTTGAAGAAATGAACCTCATGAGCTTCTTCTGTAACATCTGTCCACATCAGTCCTGCTGCACCACGACTCAGAGGAACTGGGACAAACAGCAGACACAAATGACCTGGTTGTTTTTTTAGAGTGAGAGTAAATTAAAAAAAATATTATTATTTTTTATTAGATACAGCATTTTTGTAATTTCAATTATTTTCCATATATTATGCTTTTACTACAGATTTAAGTTTCAGAATATGATCAATCAATCAAACTATATTTATAACACACTTTTCACACCAAAAGGTGTCACAAAATGCTTTACAGATTACAACATTTGATATGATGTAATATGACCCCTACATGCAGCAGAAGTCTGAAGTTCTGTCTAAAGCAGAAGCTCCATGACTTCCTTCTTCACTTCTCAGTCTGTGACTGAAGAGCAATGAGGCCTCAGCCTTTTTTACTGCAAACAAAGAGCTGACTGTATTTAGCATCATGTTACTGTCACTCATGGTGTCTGACCGAAAGTCTCACTCTGAAGAAAGTCAACTCACATTTACACTGAGAAGGTTGGAAGGGCGCCCCCTTGTGTCACCTTGTATCCAAATGCCCGGAACATGACAGCGGGTCAAAAAGACCCGTGAAGGCGACACGAGGGTTAAAGAGTAAACTCAGGAAACGGATTAAATGCTTTTGTTTTCATTTAGTAGAAACTTAAGCCACATGGATCATTTGCATAATGTAGCTTTATGAAACAGCTGTTGAAATAAAATAACACTAAAGGGAAATGTTTGGATCATTTGATTTATTTTTGTCCTTAAATGTCTTTGTTTGGACACTATGTTGCTGTTGAACACTGTACAGTAGGGGGCGACATGCACTTTTGTTTGACCTGCACTCCACCAATAACTTTAAAGAAGAAGAAGAACAGCTGTTGGTGATGTCACTTCCCTTTCCCCTGTTTAAGGACGGACGGATTGTTCAAAATGCTGCTGAAGCTCTAGTTCACTAACTGCATAGAGATCTAACAGTCGACCCCATGAAAGGTTAAGGAGTTAGTTGCTAGTGTTAGTGCTTAGAGGCTACAATTTGATGGTTTCAGACGCAGCCTAGGAGTGGCTTTATGGTCCAATCAGCAGGCGGGTCCCGCACTGATGAATAAATAAACATCTTCTTCATAAGACATCCAGAATCCTGCCTATTTTTCATCTATCCTCATCAATGTATCCAGAGTGACAACTTCAAAATTAGTCAAACCTTTTTACGAACTGAAATCAAATTCTATTCTAATATAGCAATGGGCGTGGTGGCCAAGTGGTAAGACGTTGGTCTTGTAAACCAAAGATTGTGGGTTTGATCCCCATCCATGCCTTGAGGAGAAAGTGTTCCCTTATTGTGAAGTGTAGAACTGTTCCATTTTTCTTCGTGAGTGGAGGAGAAAGAGGGGAACGGTAGAGTGGGATAACTGGTTCCAACGCAGGCCCAACCAGTGTGCATGGTTTTAAAGTAGTAAACAGTCCTTCTTGGTGTCAGCACCGTGGCCAAGTGTTCAAGCGTTGGTCTCACAAGCCAAAGTTCCTGCCTCACACGATGAACAAGGACTTCCAAATACGGATCCGATTGATTTTATTTCTGCCACTTTCTGTCTTCGTCTCAGGAACCAAAGATCGTGGATGGGTTCGAGCCCGGTCCCTGCCAATGTTTGCACCATGACTCCTACAAAGGTCTGTTCATCACTCAGGCTTACCAGCATTCAAGCATTCTCAACGAGTTCAGTAAAGCTCTGCATGAAAGACTATCTTTATCAGAATAAACCTTCATCTCAATGCTGGTAAAGTTTAAAGTTAAAGTAAAGTTTGTGTGGAGCAAACCTTTTTTCTTTCTTTTTGCATTGCATAGCATCACATGTTGCATGGTGACAGAATGGTAAGGCGTTGGTCTACTGAAGTTGGGAGTTATGCCTGTAAATATCCAGATTCTGCTCAGGTCTCCCCGTTGATACGAAGGAAAGTTCATGGCTTTGAAAATCACCTGTGCCGCTCAATTAGACTTTATCTTTTGGGGTGAAATTACATCTATGCTGTCAGGATCCTACCCATATTTTAAGCTTTTTACATGCATTTGTTGTTGTTTCGTAAACCAAAGACCATGGGTACAATCCCCATCTGTGCCTCGGCTCAGTATGCAGGTTCATAAATTACACTAATTGAGAAAATCCGCTAATTACAGAGCTGTTGGGGGTTCGGCCCATGCGGCTCGAGGTTGGCCGCCTTCACACCCACTCCGCAGGAGCCTGCTCCGGCTGTTTAGACCGGCCTACAGTGCTGTGGTTGGACTCACGCTAAAACCTCTGCTCTTGGGTTGACAGACTGTAGGAGAATTCAACGCAAATGCACAAAGGCTGTTTCAATGTATGTTTGGAACAGGACAACACTTTGATAGATGGCAACATGAAGAATTCTTGCTTTGTACGTTTACAGATTCCAACTCCAAGGTTTTAACGTGAACATTGGTTGTTTGTCGTCATTAATGTTATATATGCGTGGCGTGGTGGCCAAGTGGTAAGGCGTTGGTCTCGTAAACCAAAGATCATGGGTTCAATCCCCATTCACGCCTTTGTGATCCTCAGGCCTTTCCAAGAACCTCGGCAAAGACATTCTAATGTTCCTGCACTTGAATCACATTTTAGATGCATTTTCTTTTTCTTCTGTATATATTTTTTTAAGCTGGAGACATTAGGGTAAAGAGCGGATAGTGATTCAGAGGCAAAGTAAATCCACCTAAATCACACAGTTACACAAGTGTCTTTGAAGCATAAGTAGCTCTCTGACACTTGTGTTTCATAAACGTGGCTCTCGAGGTAAAAATGGTTGGAGAGTCCAGCTCTAAGATCGAAAACAATGATGGCTGAGTTGGTGTGTTTCTTTGGTTCATTAGATCAACCACCTTTTTTCACGCAAAGATCATGGTTTTGAAACCCAACCATGCCTTGATGTCATGCAAACTTCTCGATAGACTTCGAGACTTTGAGCTCTTTACATTGCATTTGGGTCTTTTTTGAGCCTGCATTGTTCTCGCTACAGAAGTGCAAAATTGGAGGATTTTGCACTTTGCAGAAACTTTGCACAAGTGACACTCTGAAGCAGTTTGTGTGTGTTCTTACTCTTGTGCCCAAAGGAGTTCGAGGTCATTTTCTTTTCGCTTGTATTTTGTGTTCCGCTATAAATAAAAGGCTTGAGGTTTCCACTATCACAAGTTTGGACCGGACACATGCGAATAAACCGGACTTGTATATTTCAAATTTAGTTCCGTAGCATATCCACTCTCCCTGTCCACACTGATATCCCCCTGTGTATAAATATACAAAGGGGGAGCATTCTGGATGCCAGGCTAGTGATTTTGATCAAGAAATAAGGTTAAAAAAAAACAACGATTTATTCATTGGAAACAGTTTTTTGCCCAATGCTCAGGTTTAACCGGTTAACTGGCAAACAGGTGTTTTAATTGGCGACTGTGGCGTAGGCCGAACCAAACACAGCAGTCACACAGAGGTCACAACAGAGCTTCACTCTCAGACTCAAAGAAGTTTTCATCCCCACAGAGCCCGCGGTGAAGATAGAAATGTGACTCAGCCCTCTCTGCTGCAGCTGATGAGCTCCTTCACAGCGAGTCACCGATGCAGACTTAACAGGTGAGTGTTACACCAGAGAATGGACTGCAGCGCTCTGCTCATCGTGCCGCTGCTGTCACGTTTGATGTTTGGCTTCATTCACCGATAACCTGTGGGTGTTAGGCCCGCCCCGTGATTTGGCATCCATGCTCTTTTGAATGGCTTGGAAAGAGCCGGATCTTTTTTTCAGTCAATTTTACCCACAACTCCCCCTGAATGAACAGAAGAATCAACCCAACAGTGGAGCAGGCCACACAAGTGAAAGCTTTTTTCACCAAAGTCTGCTAAAGCTACACACACTAAAGATGATTTGTCAAACAGTTGCAGACTCTTTTTTTCAAAGCGTAAATGTCAGTCCCATTGCCATTTTAGATGATTTGAATGAAAAGAGCGCCTTTTTTCGATCGCATCTGAAATAAAGTTATCTGGCTGGCATTATGAAAATGTTATGTTAACCCTCGAACACTATTATTGGGTGTTTTTCACCAGAGCAAATACATTTATGTGATTTTTCATTATGATGGTTTATCTGAGTGTCCTGGGTCTCTGGGCAGCTTCAGCATTGTCTTTGACATCTTTGATGGCCTGGGTGTTCTCTTAATCCAAAAAAACACTTTTTCCTACAGGCTCATGTAACATGGGCCTGTAGATACACTCTGTCACTGCACTGAACAGATCAGTTTGTGGATGCAAAACAACGTTCTCCAGCTAAACTCAGACAAAACTGAGATCATTGTTTTTGACCCACTGACACAAAGACAAAGTGTTTTCAGTCACCTTGAATCTCTTTCTCTAAAACCAAACATCAGGTTGAAAATCGAGGAGTAATCATGGACTCAGACCTGAACTTAAACAGCCACATCAAAGCAAACACATCAGCAGCTTTTTATCATCTGAAAAACATGGCTGTCAAAACCAGACCACAACCCTATTCGCACGGGATAGTTTGACCTAGGGACCTAATCCTGTGCGAATGCGCCATGTCAGCGATTTGCGAAGTAAAAATTCCCTACCGCAAATTCCCTACTATATTTTGCTGAACTCCGAGGTCCTAAATAAAATAAAACTAATCCAATGCGAATAGGCATGTCTGTGATTTGGACAGAAACGGGGAGGATCCGACACGTGATGAGGCTTTTTTTGTTTCCTGTGCGCATTTTTCTTTACTTTTGATGAAGAATGGAGGCGACATTAGAGAGTTTAAACCAGTGGTTTCATAATTTCACTCCATTATTTTGACTAACAGCGTCGCAACACACGCCTCCTCTGCTCGTCAATATTAAGCCTCAGATTTCAATATTAGAAATAATAGAGCTTATTATTTGCATTTCCTCATTTTTAACTTAATGTTTAAGAAACACAGAGGGCCATGAGTGATATTCAGCGGTTCCAGCGTCATTGATGCTCCCGAGTCAGTGGCTTACCTTCGCCTCTCTCCTCTCCCCCTCCCTCCTCTCTCCCCTCTCTCTCCTCTCTCTCCTCTCTCCCTCCTCTCTCCCCTCTCTCTCCTCTCTCTCCTCTCTCTCTCCTCTCCCTCCTCTCTCTCCTCTCCCTCCTCTCCCTCTTCTCTCTCCTCTCTCTCCTCTCTCTCCTCTCCCTCTTCTCTCTCCTCTCTCTCCTCTCCCTCCTCTCTCTCCTCTCTCTCCTCTCCCTCCTCTCCCTCTTCTCTTCCCTCTCTCTCCTCTCTCTCCTCTCTCTCTCCTCTCCCTCCTCTCTCTCTCTCCTCTCCCTCCTCTCCCTCTTCTCTCTCCTCTCTCTCCTCTCCCTCCTCTCCCTCTTCTCTCCCCTCTCTCTCCTCTCTCTCCTCTCTCTCCTCTCCCTCTTCTCTCCCCTCTCTCCCCTCTCTCTCCTCTCTCTCCTCTCTCTCCTCTCCCTCCTCTCCCTCTTCTCTCTCCTCTCTCTCCTCTCTCTCCTCTCCCTCTTCTCTCTCCTCTCTCCCCTCTCTCCCCTCTCCCTCTTCTCTCTCCTCCCTCTCTCCTCCTCCCCTCGTAATGCCTCATTTGAAAGCCAAGGCCTAAAAAACTGATGGAAGCTTTGTCGCGTTTTTGATGTGCTTTGTTGCAATTTCATCGCTTTTCTTTCATGCTTTTTTTTACGCTTGTTTGTCATGTTTTCCTGCCACTTTTTTGTCGCTCTTTTGTGGCTTTTCCATCACATTTTCGTTTGTGTTATTGTCACTTTTTAATTGTTTTCACCCTCGTTTCCATCGTTAATTTTTACTCTTTTTTCAAGAAGCTTTTACATTTGGGCAATGCCAAACTGGACAAAATAAGCTCAGGTTCAGGTGGGGTTTAAGAGATTGTTGGGTATAGATACAGACGGCATCTCGTCATAGAAGGGGGCGTGGCTTCGCCGAGGGGGAAAATAAAATCTTTAGAGAAACACAATTTTTCACTCTTTTCAGCCATTTTCTGGTGGAATATGAAATTATTTATCACACATAAATAAAGTCAAGTGTAAATCGGGTCCATATGGATATTGCCTCACAGCAGATTGTTCAGTAGAAGTGAAAAAATGGCAGTCGTAGCTAGCGCTAGCTAACAGTTCAGTCCATGTCTTTGTATTTTTATTTAGTAGAAAACTATATTCATAATTCAGCATTTGTTGAAGTAGTTTTTGAATAATTATAGCCGGCTGCATATATGGTTTGACCCCAAAAAAATTGCTACAGAAGGTTTTTCAATGGTTTTCTGTAGTATCAGGTGTGCTTATTAACATAGTAAAAGTCTACCAAAATCTGACCACTGGCAAGGTCAAATTTTCAAGATGGCGTCCAAGAGGGTGGCGAGATCCTTAAAATGCCCATTACTCCTTTATTATTCATCCTAGACAAGTCATTTTGGTGTCTAACCCCATGTTTTGGGTGTCTAGGAATCCAATGGGCTTGTTCAAATGGTAGTGACATGATCACATAATTATGATATACAAATCGTGGACAAAGACTATTAACATTAGCGAGTTGTTATGGCAACGGCACACATTTTCAACGCAACCTTACTTGCTTACTTGCTTCCCAGAGGCTTAGAGGGGCATGGATGGGCTCATTTAAAGCCCCAACCCTCTTCTTCCCAACGCAATAAAATGTAAGTCTCTACGACATTTACTCGCGGAGATATTCACTAAAGTCTGCGAGGCAAGCGACCACGTCGGCCCTGACATGGTAGATCTGGAAGGTTTAAAACCCTTCCAGGTCTTGGGGATAGGTGTTTTTTTTTTTTTCATATATGCAGCCGCCTATTAGAGATTTTCACCAAATTTTTTCCCCCTTATGCCGTCTGTATCTATAGTGAATAAAGTCATAACAACACACAGTTGGAGCTGCAATGAGAAGGTAAGAAGCAGTGCTCTACTACGCCAGCTACACTTACCATTTTGTACGTGTAAAGTGTCCGATCTGACCTTGTTCCACGGTCCCTCAGATGAAATATTCGGAGGTCATGGCTGTTACGCTACAGCTGACCCCATTAATGTGCTCTCATTAACGTTCCCATCTCAAATGTCATCATCAAAGTAAAGCCTTTTGTCCAGACGTTGGATGAACTTTCCCTCTGCTTGCACAGACACTCGGATGGTTTACCCAGCAATCTCTTTTACAACACTTCAATTTATTTCCCTCGCACTCGAGCCGGTCAAGGCGGCCGGCGCACCCTGGTGGTTTGTCTGGCCTTTCGAAAATGCCAAAAAGTCCGAGAGTGGAGGCCGCTGTGATAAGGCGGCAGCTCCTCTCAGAGTCTCCTGTGGTAGACGTCTAACTGTTCTCAGATAAGTCTGCGTCCGCCTCGCTGACCTCCTAAAGATCACCACTCGGAAAGGTGTTTCATCTGCACAGGAGACACGGCCCTGGCTGGTGTTATTGTGTAGCCAGTATTGATTCACTGGTTTGTATTGCAGCATTTAAGGCGAGACACTGCAGGTGAATAGGGAAACAAATTAAATTGAGAGATATCAATTTGAAACTCTTTTCATGTTTTCATACAAGAATAAGGTGTTTTGTGCTTAAAAATTGCAACATTTTCAGCAATGAATTATAGACCCAGGTTTAAAGTTATGGTTTTATTTTATTGACATATTAGTAACCGCATTGTTCCGCATTGGGATCAGCACCTCCAAATCCGAGGCCATGGTTCTCCACCGGAAAAAGGTGGCTTCCCCTCTACAGGTCGGTGGGGAGTCCTTACCTCAAGTGGAGGAGTTCAAGTATCTCGGGATCTTGTTCACGAGTGGGGGACGGCCCCGGATAAAGCGGAAGAAAATGGATGGATGGATGGACATATTAGTAAAAAAAAAATTTATCAGAGGGGATTTTTGGATCGGTAAAATCAGTAAAAAGTCAAATTTTGTCAAGTCGAGACCTGCACGGGAATGGATTTCCAATCACGTTCCCCGCCCGCTCTTCAAAGGCTTTCCTCAAACTGTGCAGCATTTTAAACACATGATTTATCCATTTATCAAACATTAAACACTACTCGTTGGTCAGTGTTATAAGAGTGAGAGCAAAAAGGCTCTTTTTTGCAGGTTAATAGCGAGCTGGCGACAGACACGTCACGCAAGTTTGCCTTCTCTTTTTCCACTGCTGCTCTAGTAACTCCCAACAAAGTTTACAGCAAAGTTGACCTGTTTGTCACAGGCCATAGACTCGTCTGTGTCACTGCAGAAGGTAAAGAGCCGGTGTTTTCCTTTGCGGCGCACATCACTTTCAAAGGCTCTCGGTTTGCGTTGGCTTTAATGGTTTATCCAGAGTGCAGCGCACAGACCGTGTTTGTGGGTTTGAGTGTAGTTCAACTGTAAGTCCGGTTGGTCAGCGCGGGGCAAAAGCAGCCAGTGAAGGTGCACACAGCATGAGGATGGAGTCTGCATCATCCCCGTGTCTACTGGCGGTCCACGTGTGTCTTACACACTGTTGTTTTCTCTATTTGGGACATGTCGGGACAATCTGGACCCAACGTGTTTTGGTCTGACCGCCTGCTCCCGTCTGGGGCTGTGTGAATTCCAGTTCTGTGGGAATTCCCACCCAGTGCAAGTTTCTAGTTCAAAGCCGAATAAATCAGGCTGTGAATTAGATATTAAAAAATCCCTTTGAAAAAAAAAACGTCAAAATCTTGTTAAGCCCAAGACTGGAAAGTCTGGAGTCTGTGGGAGCTCCTATAGTGGATATTTTGTTGTTGAGTGGAGTAAAAACCTAATTTTGAGAAAACCAGCCCTAAAGTTTTGTAACGAGTGAGCATGTGCAACACATGTCTCCGCTCTTCTGTACCAGGTGCCTTCCAGAAAGAAACCATTGGATTATAGCGTCATCACAGACACTCTTTGGAGGACACGTGGATATAAAATATGTCAATAGTTAAGAGTCAAGAGTTACTAAAAATCTCCACATCGATCTCTGTGTGAAAAATCAATGCTGTGTCTTGCCTTAAAGGCCAGTTCTTTTCTGTCTTATGTAATTAATCATCTTGTCTATATTACACATTGTTTAATACTTTTTGGTGTCAAACTTTTCCCCTCACCTTGAGTTGTCGTCGCCGTGCCAACCGTGTTTTCACAGCGTCCGCTGGAAAATCTCTTCACTTGGACACCTCGTGAACATGTCCTCTGATTTCCATGAGAGTTTGACAGACTTTCCAAAACAATAGAATATTATGGAAATTATTTATTTATTACTATTTATTTCCATAATTCCATTCAACACATTAAACTTCCATAGATTATAGATTCAAGGCCCACAACTTAAACGATTTCAAGTATTGAGTTGTTTATTTGTACATAATTTGGGCTTCCAGCTCAAAATATCCACAAAAACAGAATTTCCAAAAATTAGAATATTGTAAAGAAATCTCAGTTTTTGCTGAAAAAAAGAAATTAGGATCACATCAGATTAAAATATGGTACTTTCAACTCTCAGTCTTCAATACTTTGTAGGGAATCCCTTTGTCTTAATCACTGCCTCGATGTGCCGTGGCATTGAGGCATCAGCCTGTGGCTTTGCCAGGGAGTTATGGAAGCCCAGATTTCCTTGATGCTTGCCATCAGCTCTTTTTGAGTCTGGTGTCCCTGTTTTTGGCCAGTCAGGCGCTGTGATGGCATGGGCATCAAACCACGTTTTTGTGCTTCTGGCGGTGTGGGCAGGGGCCAGGTCCAGCTGGAAGATGAAATCTGCATCTCCATACAGATCCTCAGCAGAAGGAATCATGAAGTCCTCTAAGACATTCTGGTAGACTGATGCGGTGACCTTGGATTTAAGAAAAGCAGAGTTTACCAACACCTGCACTGGACATTGCCCCAAATCATGACTGACTGTGGATATTTCACACTGGACCTCAAGCAGCTTGGGTTCTGTTCCTCACCGGTCTTCCTCCAAACCCTTGGACCTTGATTCCCCAATGAAAGGCACACTTTACTTTCATCAGAAAAGAGGACCTTGGACAACAACAGTCTAGTCCTTCTTCTCCTTGGCCCAGTTGAGGCGCTTCCTACGTTGGCTCAGGCTCAGAAGCGATTTAACCCGAGGAACCCGACAGTTGTAGCCCATCTCCCGGATGTGTCTGAATGTGGTGGTTTTGAAGCTGTGACTCCCGCCTCATTCCACTGTTTCTGGATCTCTGGCAGATTCATGACTCTTCTGTGTTTGATAATCCGCTGAAACTCACGGTCAGCTCTTCTGCTGGTGCATCTTCTGCCACATTTTGCTCTTCCACTAGACGTTCCATTGCTATGCTGCTATGCAGCACTCTGTGAACAGCCAGCCTCCTTAGCTATGAACTTTTGTGGCTTACCCATCCTATGGAGGGAGTCAATGATGGTCTTCTGGCCAGTTGTCAAGTCTGCAGTCTTCCCCATATTGATCCTAACTGAGACAACTGAACCAAAGTGAAGCAATTTAATGACGCCTGGGAAAACCTGTGCCGGTGCTTTGAGTTCAGCAGATGAGTCGTGTGTGACACAGTTTAAAACATTCATGCCCTGTAAAGTTTGGGCTGATTTCTTCACAGTGTTTCAATTTTTGGAAATCCTGTTTCTGTGGGTTTTGTGAGCTGAAAGCACACATTTTGAACAAATAAACAACTAAATACTTGAAATGGTTTAAGTTGTGGGCCCTGAATCTATAATCTATGGAAGTTTAAAGTTTTGAATGGAATCATGGAAATAAATCAACTTTTCCATGTTTTTTTGGAAAGGATCTGTATGTGATTACGGCCATTTTCATTTGTG
Source organism: Gobius niger (assembly GCF_951799975.1). Classification (NCBI taxonomy): domain Eukaryota; kingdom Metazoa; phylum Chordata; class Actinopteri; order Gobiiformes; family Gobiidae; genus Gobius; species Gobius niger. Next base: position 33,477,698 of record NC_136856.1, read on the forward strand.
ACGTCACAATGGAATTGCAATTACGTCCTCACATGGAGCTCTCTTTTTCTGTATCAGGCCTTTAAAGTCTGTTTTTGCCCTGGCTTAGTCCTGTTTTAGTCCTGGTTTTGGCCCTGTTTTTGTCCTGTGTCTATACTGTATATGCTATAATGACATGGTTAAAGCCTGTAGTAAATGGGTGTGTATCTGCGTGGTGTTGCATTTATGTACCTTGAATATATAGAGCCCCGATAGAACCTTTCTCACACCGTCACATGAAGCCGCCTGTTTTGTCCTAATGCATCTGTGCTTTTGAACAGGCAGGAGCTGCGTTCTCCCAGCAGGAGCGCGCCCTCAGCTCACAAACGCCATGTTTAACGAGACGCTGCGATCACAAACCGTAAGACAGCAGACGTCAGCTGGAGAGCGCGCCTTTGATTCTGCCATTGTTCTACACTGACTCGACTCGTGCAATCGTTACATACTCCGGAGATCAACCAGGGCTAAACAAAATCAAAGCTGCCAACTCGCGCTCATTAAGGCAGCAAAAGACTATAAGACGGCACAGCGAAAAGAGCCCGACTTTAGATACACATGATCCAACTTATATAAGAGCAACACTCTATGGAACCGACTGAACTTATTCACTTCAAATATTTGTCCACATTAGAACTAGCACTGCCTGTAAGTTTGAAAGTGCATGTGCAGGTTTTAATGCTTTTGAAAATATGACTTATTTAGACAGATAACACCGAATGTAATAATTAGCATTTTATTCAGTGAAGCAGCAATTTTGATGAAGAAATGTTGGGCAGAATTTTTTTTTTTTTTTGATTTTTTAAGCTACAGACAGTAAGTGACATAGATAGAGGTAAAGCTCCATAAGGGTTTGACTCACTCACTTCCCATTGACAGAACATGGTCGGCACAGCAACAGCTTAAAATCGTTTGCCTCTATCTATGTCACTTCCTGTCAGTGTCCAATAAGGAAGTGGAACGATAAACATCACAAAACTGGGTACTTTTTTTGTTATAAAGTCTGAAATATAATTGTTTCGTTAACTATTTAACACTTTAAGTGAAACTGTCATCGTCAATAAGCTGAACTCTCTCCCTTCCCTGCCCTCTCTCGCTCCTTCGTCCTTAGATGCAAGTTTAGCTAAAAAGTAAATGCAATTATACTTTGTTTTTTTGCAAACATTTCTACACAGTTTTTTTTTTGTTATGCTGTTTATTGTTTCACTTCCTTATTAGACATTGACAGGAAGTGACATACGTAGAGGTAAACATTTTTAAACTGTTGCGATGCCAACCATGTTATGTCATGTTCGACCTAAAAAAGCAGCCTTTCATAGAGAGAGAAGCCGTTTGTTGCTGTTTTATAGAAGGAAACCACTGTCCAGATGTTTGAGGTGTTACTCAAGCAAAAAATATTAGCATCAAAGTCACTGTTCTGCTTGAAGTGTTTCTTTTTGCAAAAAGCAAATTCTCTCAGCTTTTCTGTTTTTCAGTAAAACTTACCTATATTCAACTGGTGATTACGGATGAACGAAACAAACAAACTAGAAACAAACTGTTTTTACTGATGAAAGTAGAAAGTCTATTCTTTCAGAATCAGTGAAAATCATCTTAAACGCCTGGCAGTATGGGGTTGGCTGTTCTGAAATTGTCTGGCAGCCAACGACTTAAGGACACTAAACTCTGACTACTCTGAATATTGAGGTTTGAGAGACCTGCATTTTTGTTTTTTCTAGCCTTTTGCAGATTCAATGCTCAAAACATAAATACTATAAAAATCGCAAATCACAACATCAAAATTTGTCAAAAAAATTCTGACCCCCTGAAAATTGTATACACTATTTTAAGAATAATTATGCAAATTGTATTTCAGTGCCATAAAGGTAAAAAAAAAAGTTTTTCAATGAAACTCATGGATGGTACACAGCAAAAATGTCAGTGTTAAATCAACACCGAGAGTGTTAATTTTAACACTGAAAAAGTGTCTATATGCGTCCACTTTTTTCAGTGTTAATTTAACACTTTCAAAAGTGTTAAATATGGTTACACTATAGGTGTTAGAAATTAACACCGGCAAACACTCTGTAGTGTTGATAAAACTTAACACTGGTGTAAGGTGTCATAATTTTAGCACTAGTCAGTGTTGCAAGATTCTACACTAGTGTCATTGTTACAATAATTAACACTAAAATTTAATATCCAAATGCAGAATATTGTACACTTGCTAGTGTAATGCTTTGCACCAAATGTGCCCCTCCTTCCACTCCAACCATGTAGCCAATGCACCTACAAAAAAAAAAAAAAAAACTACATACAATGTAATAAACTTCAAAGACTTTTTTTTTTTTTTTACTTTTTGGGAGCTCTGAAAGTACCCCCCCCAATCAAATGTTTAACTTTGGATAACAACACTGTAAGGCACAATGTACATTAGCTCAGAGTCACATGAAAATTGGCGGTCATATGGTCTGTAGTATATAAGATAGTCAGTACAAACCAATGTGAACAGTTTTCCTTTGATTGCAAACGCATTTAGATGGTCATCAAAATACAATGTTGAGACTTAACATGTGAGAAAGTATGCACTGTCATTCGAAATAATTATACCGACAATTCTGTTGAATAACGGCATCTCATTGTGGACCCCAGTACATATGTACATACCAACCTGATACTCAGTAACATAGTTTTTGACCCAAGAGGTCATGAAAACAAGACCAGACTCAAAAAGTTTCAACTAGAGCTTCACTGTTTACTTCAATCGTAAACAGATTTCCTTTATAGAGCCTAATTTGAAATGAAAGTTCTCAAAATGAAAATCCAAATGGCTCTGATGTTTCTTGGTGATGTTTTTAGTTCTTTACAGGCTTTTAAAAGACATTTTTCTTAAACATGGATGAAAGTGAACCCATAATGGGTACATACATGAATTTATCATTGACAGGAACTTGCTTGTATGCACTGGTTGTCTTGTCTCTACGAAGGTCAAAGCGGACACCAAGAATATGCTCTACAGGTTCAACTATTTTCCATTTTTTCTCAAAATATCGCACTCTTTAAAAGGAACAGGCCACCGTTTTTACATACTGAGACATGTTCTTACCTAACCTTAGCCGAGTTAATATATCCCCGTCTGGTCTTTGTCCGTGCGCTCACACATACACAGCCTCTCCCACATGTCACATAGCTCCAAAAAAGCTCACGATAGAAGCTACCAAGCTCTTCCACGTGTTCCCTATTTAAATAAAGTTACGTGAAGTGTTTTCATGCGAAGTATATTTACACAGAAATGTAACATGTGGATTTTATAAGCAGATAAAAAGGGGCACTATATTGTGAGGCGTAATGATACGAGGAGCACAGCGTCCATGCAGTAACTCCTAAAGGTTATTGACGGAAGTGAGCGGGGGAAGTCTTTAGGAGTTTTAACTTTATTTAAATAGGGAACACGTGGAAGAGCTTGGTAGCTTCTATCGTGAGCTTTTTTGGAGCTATGCGACATGTGGGAGAGGCTATGTGCTCCGTTTGCCTGACAGAGCGCACGGACAAAGACCAGACGGGGATATATAAACTCGGCTAAAGTGAGGTAAGAGCATATCTCAGTATGTAAAAACGGTGGCCTATTCCTTTATGATTCTATGTTAAGATAAGAAAATTGATTCTGCAGTTGGTCAAAACATTCCTGGACCTTTCCCAATGTTTCACTAGATGATTAACACTCAAATTTCTTTTGCATGTGTGTGGATGTCATTGAGGATGTCAACCAATTAAATATTGAACAGTACTTTCTGGGACTCCAGAGGCTTCAACTTGAGCAATAATAGAGCTGCACATGTCCAATATTTGTCTTCTTTCAATCGGAATGGGAGTGGTGACAGTCACAGGAGGATCCCACAAAACAGTCCCCACCTGAATTAACAATGTCTTGAAGAGTTTAATTTAAGTCCCATTGATAACCAGAAGAAGTGCAAAACACAAATGAACATCCTTGTTCTCCACATTTCAAACGCAATGACCTGAATCCCGGCCTGTTTCCAGGCAAAGATGTGTACCTTAAAGTTCAGTATTGAGAAGTCTTGCTTGGATTTCCTTGACTCGAGGGTTCCCCTTCATGCTGCCAATGTCAATGCCGGGTGCGTACCGATGTTCCCCGGGTCCGATGTTCCCCGGGTCCGATGTTCCCCCACTTGTATTGACGGGGGAACATCGGACCCGGGGAACATCGGTACCTCGCATATTAAAAAGTCCCGATGTTCCCCGGGTCCGATGTTCCCCCGTCAATACAAGTGCCAACGCTGCATACGATCAGGGTAGACTTACGCACAGGCATAATGCAGCGCTCTTCATTCATCAGGCAAAACGTACAACAATCATCAGCAAATATAAGTAGGCTACTCATGCCCCAACACTACGTTAGCCTGTAGTGAGCCGGTCACAGCGGAGGGTGCAAGCAGGGATGACATGTCGAGGCAACATCTGCACAGAGACAGCCAGATGTGCGCGTCCTGCAGACAAAGGTACAGACCGCGCAGATGTGTCTGTCCTGGGAGAGGCAGTGAACACTGAATGATCAGGACCGTGGGGTGGGCTAAGGACAAAAGTGGGTGCACAGGTCCACCCGCGGTGCCGCGTAATTGTGCCATAAGCCCCGATCACTTCCTTTGCTGCGCTTCCTCAGCGTTCTCATTTAATATAGGGCAGGCTATGGATCGTTTTCATGTCAAAAAACAGCGGCGCAAATACAGTTCAACGTCATTCAGTGTCAGTGGCCTCAGTGGTGCCTCTCAGAGCGTCTGATGGCCAAAGCACAGTGCGTAATGCGCGCATGACAGGCGGCGGCACTGGGAGAGGAGTGAGGACGCAATGCATGTTGCCCCATTCGTAAAAAGATCCCTAATTTAATGTGTATAAGGCTCGAGTGCAGCCATCAGAAAAGACTTGCTGAGAGTTAGGAGCGGCTATGGCACGAGCCGCTGCACTTGGCTCTCCGCGCGCCGCGTGATGGACTACGCTGGGGCTCACGGACAATCAAAAGAAAAAAACATGGATTTACGCACGATTGAGCTACAACAACGAACCAATCAAGCAGGTTGCGAGGATCAACGGGGGGAGATCTGTTTACAAAAAAGAAAAGCGGCTGTGGGTGTTTGGTGTTGCTAAACTGCGACACGTTCTTATTTTGAGGTTGTACAAAAATGTTGTAGGCTATTACAATGCGAGATCTACAAGACTTATAGTATGTTATAAAGTAGCCTAATCAGTAGGCTAGTTATGAGCGAAACCAAGCCGCTTGTTGCTCCATTATCCGCGCGTACAGGGCCGCTCTGTGCCAAGCGGTGAAGAGAGAGGCGGGGGGCGTGTTCACTGCTTGCATCGGTCGGGGAACACCGGGCCCTCCGGCGTTCGGAGGGTCCGGTGTTCCCCGAGGTACGGGGGAACATCGGACCCGGGGAACATCGGACCCGGGGAACATCGGGCCGACCCCGTCAATGCCGCACACAGTGGTCTGGATGAATGTGTAGCAGTTGAGCAGCGCCTCATCGTAGGACCAGGCAAAAGCGAAGTGGGCCTTGAAGAGCTCATCAAAGGCGGCGACTCCGGTCTGCACTGAGCAAGGGATGACTTTTTGATCCAAGATGATGTAGAAATTCGGCAGGCTGTTCTTTTTTTCCCCAATACACAGAAGAGAGGGCTGAACGGAGCCAGTATCTCTGATGAAGGTTTCCATGCTTTGTCCCACCTGCATCACAAAAATAAAGCAGACAACCCACAAAATAAGACAAAATACTGATGTGGAAAATATGAAAAGGTATGGAATGTACTTTTGCTTGGAAAATATTAAATAAACATTATCCATCTCCAGATCTGAGGTTAGTACGCTTTCTTCAAATCTTGATTTTACAAACAATTGAAATTGTAAAGTTCTATCTTATTGTCTGAACATGTCGACTCATAGATGGAGACAGCTCATGATTATGAGATACACACACAAAAAAAATCAAACATACCATAGCTTTAAAGAACAGTGAATTCTTAAACGGGTGGCATACCTTTAGAAATCGATTAACAGCATCGGAGGAACTCTTCTAATGTTTTACGCCCCTTCGATGTTGGAGGCAGCAGATAAAGAAGCAAAAGGAGACCAGCCACCTCAGAATCCCAAACTAGGAAGAATTGTCAACAATTAAAAAAAAACTTTTCTTCTTTCTTATGATATTCATATTAATATATATTCATTCTTACCGCCATCATCAATCTTCTGTGCAGACAAGAGTATGTCAGTGAGGTGAGCACTACAAAAAAAACATGGTTTTGGTCAAAATAGTGAAAACCATTTCAAATTCAAGTAATGTAAATGGCCACTTTAAACGAACAAGTAAACAAGTCTCTGAAGTGCATGTTAGCTTACCTATATGAGCCTCTACCATGTCTGCCACAAGTATGTTCACCGTTTTTTCTCTTGTGCCATCAGAAAGGATTTTTTTCTGCTCATATTCTGTTAATATTTTCTTGCCACCTGGTTTTGATTGTAGAGCAGCCTGGACAACCTGAAACAATCCAAAATATCCATGGTACACATACAGTACAAGGAACACATTATATTAGCAAAAAATACTTACATCTCTGGCTATAGTGCCGTCAGGCGGTCCTTCAAGCAGTTTCCGAGACTGAAGCGTCTGAAGACAAATCCTCAGTTCTGTCATCTAAGAAAACAAAAGGACAAGGATTTTTTTTCAGTTGATCGTGCAACAGGAAACATAAAATATAACTTAACAGATAAATAAAGAACTTTAAAGACTTAAAAATATAAGACTATATGGGCATGCATAAGAAGATTGCATTTAAACTATGATAAACAACAAGTATTTGACATAGCATCATAACATCAGTGTGAGTGTATTTCCAGATGTACAGGTGCATTGAGTGTTGGCAGCAAATATGAGTGTGGACAAACCACCGAGTGCAGCCAGACTAAACAATAAAAGGTGATACAGTAGAACTTGCATCTCTCACCATTGGACTCTTTAGTGAAGACTTTTAAAGACACCTGTACGGACTTCAAAAGTTCGTCAAATATGTCAGGATCCACTTCAACATATGTAGAGTCCTTTAAGATCAAGGTTGTGGACTCTGGCAGATTGAATTTTTCTCGTACTAGCAAAAGAAGGACAGGAAACACAAAAAAAGAGATGAGTTCAATCAATACAGATGTGTTTTGCGCTTACCATGTGAAATTAGCAACTTATAAAATGGTCAATTTGAGAAATCAATGCTAAAATGAAAAGATCTGAAATGAAAAGATAACCACAATCACATTACCTTCTTGTATAAAGCCTGAATAGCTGTAGACATCCTCTGTCTTTGGCACCTTGACCCACTTGCTCACTGTCTGGTATTCTACAGGAATCAGCATATCATACCCTACAATAGAAACAAAATCATCATACAATCAAGGTGTGTTTATACTCAATTTAAAAAAAAACAAGTCCCCCCCCCAAAAAAAAAGTTTCATCAATGACAAAATAGTCCACAGCTACAAAAACATTATCTTAGAGCCCGACAACAGAGACACATCAACCCAATATATCTACCAAACCATGTGGTAGTCTGCCTCAGTGCAACTGTGGCTACAATAGAAGCTTACCACCACCATCAAGTATGGAGTGAATGAACACATTTCAGTGTCCTGAAAGTGCTATATAAAACCAATGCACTATTATTACTATAATACTTTTGGTTCCTTTTTCCAACACAAATGCAGTGGTTAAGTGTTAAAAGCTCCACGTGGCACATGACAATAAATTATAATGACACTGTAAAACACAAGTTTCCCTTCCCTCCCCTCGTATTGTATGCTCTTCGCAAGTATGTATTTCCCAAGAATATACCAAAAGCATTTTAATATTTTATAATTTGTCTGTTCTGATACAATGCTAAATCATAAACTCTCAAACTCTGACAGTCCTCACGCTTTAAGATTGTTCACTCCAGTCATACCAGATAGACAGTTTAAGAATCAGCATTATTTGAGTCATAGCTGATGCCTTGCACAATCACAGGCTAAAGAACGATGGCTACGCGCACATAACTAGCAGATTAGCAAACCTGGGTTCTAAAACACACATGCGTGCCTTAAACCAATGCCAGTGATTTTTCAACGGTAGCGTTTGGGGAATACAACCAAATTACGCGACTCCGAGTTGCCTTACCCGTGCACTCAGCGCGTTCTCCATCGTATATTCCGGGAGATAAGAGAAGCAGCACTCCGAACAGCGGGAGGACCCTGGTGCCTCACCGTCTCCAGCCCATGCTAGCGGCTACAGCCGCGCCCACGCTAGGCTAGCGGCCTACCTAGCACCGAAGCCTCACTTAAGCTAACAGTGCACTTCAACTTCTAACCTCATATACGTTAACAGCCTCAATAAAATATAGCACAGCAGGTCGCTAAATATTACGAAAAACGTGTAAACCTTGGCTCGGACCAATGACACTTAGTGACTAGTCTATTAAAATCTTGATATGTATGCTAAAACAACACAAAGCTAAATGCATCGCGGAGGGACCGTATACAAACGTAAAATTCAAACTAAAATTGTAAGTTACATTATACCCCAACTCCGACATTTACACTGCCATTATTGTAAAACTTACCGATGTCCTCGTAATACGCTTCTTTGCTCTGCCAGAGCAACCCACTGTTGACGCAGGTTTTAAGACGGCTGTAGCTGGAAAAAAAAATAAAATTAAAAGGTTTTTAAAACTGATAGCAAATGTATTTGATATTAGCAGACGGACTATTGAAATAAATGCTGTGCTTCTTCACTTCGCCAAAAAAAAAGAAAAAACTGCCAACTCAACTCAAAATATCCATATTGTTTCCGTGTCCAAATGTTAATTTTAAGACTTTGTGTGGGTATCTGTGTCAAAATGTGCCTAAAACTTTGAATATGAGCAAAGAAAACTTACCGTAGCGACAGGAAAAAATGGCGACCGCAGAAAACAGTTTGCGCCTTCACGAGGCTTGAGTCTCCTCCTCCACGGAAATGAAGGGTGTGGTCAAGTTTAACACGAGCAGTGTAAGACCCGTTTAACAATGAAATTCAACACCAACACTCACACTACAAGTGTCACTTTTAATAAATTAAGTGTTAAATTAACTCTAGGTGGTGCAAAATACAACCTACACCGGAAAATTAACACTGGCAGATTTGCTGTGTATTGTGTCTCTGGGATCTTTGAATCACTGACATCAGACGCCTGTGATGATTAGTTTTCAGGTTAAGCCCAGTTAAGTGAAAAACTACTGAAAAAGGACGTTCCACATTACTAAGCAGACCATCATTTTCAAGCAATATGGGAAAGAAAAATGATCTCTCTGCTGATGAAAAGCCTGAAATAGTTGAATGCCTTGGTCTAGGTATGAAAATCTTCGATATTTAAAGAAAGATTAAGCGTAATCATCGTACGGATGAGGCTGCAGTTGTGCACAAACCTTCTATCCAGCCTCCCCTAAACTGTTAATTGAAGCTCATGAACAGAAATGGTGGCTCAGAAATACGCACAGCATGACATTGTGCATTGTCATGCATGAAGATGATTTTTATCTGCACAAACCCATGCGTTCTCTGAATCAGCCACAAATCTCTAAACAGTACAATGATGCGCGCAATCTTTCATGAAATATCAAAGGTTTTCATAATAGCCAGTGACTTCCATCATGACACAAAAAAAATCCTGGAAATCCAGTTTGGAGGAGATTGGATATGAGATCGTTTGGTCACACTCATTGGTTAAATGAGAAGGGTCTCAGTCTCCGCTCGAATTCATCCCAAAGGTGTTTACTCGGATCATGGCTAATCAAGTTCATCCGCACCAAACCTTCTCTTCCATGTCTTAATGTAGTTGTGTTTCAGCTCATATGCATTTTTTTGTTGTTGCATTTTTTCCAAAATTTTCCCCCACTTCATTCCCCATTGCCCTGTTTTTTTACTTATTTTTGCCACCATTTTTGAATGAGATGAATCCAATATTGTAATTTTGCAGGTCTTCCACACATCATTGTTTTGTTTTGTGGTTCTAGGTGACAAATATTGAAATAAATAGGGACCCTGCCCTAGTGACAATCTGTAATAGTATGAGGCAAAATCTACACAGGGAAAGACATTCAATTTAGAGATGTCAATTTGAAACTTTTGCTGAACATTACTGTTACAACTATGAGACAAAAATTGTTTTTTTTCGTTTTATGTTTTTATATAAAAAAAAAGTCAGTTTGTGCCTAAAAATGGCCAAAATTGTTGGTATTTTCAGCGACAAAATCTAAATAATGGACAGACCCAGATATTATAGTTTTATATTATTGATATATTAGTAACAACAACCCCTCCTGGAATCGCCACCTTAACGTGGTGGAGGGGTTTGAGCACCCGAATGATCCTGGGAGCTCTGTTGTCTGGGGCATCATGCCCCTGGTAGGTTCTCCCATGGCAAAAAGGTCCTAGGTGACGGGTCAGACAAAGAGCGGTTCAAAAGCCCCTTATGAGAGACCAACAGGCCCGGTTAGAGCCATGAGGCCGTCCTTCTGTGGACCCACCACCTGCAGGAGGAGCCATACGGGGCTGGTGCAATGTGATTTGGGCAGCTCCAACGGCTGCCCCCACGACCCGGCAACGGACAAGTGGAAGAAGATGGATGGATGGATGGATGGAGGGATGGATGGATGGATGGATGGATAGCAACAACATTTAACAAAATAATCATATAATAAAGTTTTATTTTCTAATTCTGTCTTGAAAACTAGGTTGTCAACGGAGGAAACTAGCTAAAAATCCCCACTTCGACCACTGCAAGAAAAATCAATACTTTCACCTGCCGTGTCTCGACTTAATTCCTTTATTCAATATTATACTTCATTACATTTAATTTAATGTATTCATTTATTTCAGGCTATGGCACAGAAGGTCCAAGGTAGACAAATAAAGTTAAGTCATATAGTGCAAAAAGGAATATGCAGTATGTAAACATGACGATCCAAATCTATCTGAAAGGAATTGGAAGAAGAATTTATTTAATCCCACCCAGTTCACCATTCAGTGATTAATACATTGACTGTTAGAGCAGCACGGTGGCGCAGCGGTTAGTGCTCGTGCCTCACAGCTCGAAGGTCTCTGGCCTTTCTGTGTGGAGTTTGCATGTTCTCCTGCGCAAGTTAGTGGTAAAAAACATGTGCAATAGGTTTATCCTCCAGCCAGGTTTCTGACCACCAGCAACAATATACCAACAATGGCAACGGACAATATACCAACGATGGTAATGAAACATTGAGCACTTATACTATCAATGAAAAAAAAATTGGTACAAAAAGGTGGTGATGATGATGATGATTGAGGATGATGATGATTGAGGATGATGATGTTTGAGGATGATGATGTTTGAGGATGATGATGTTTGAGGATGATGATGATTGAGGATGATGATGATTGAGGATGATGATTGAGGATGATGATGTTTGAGGATGATGATGTTTGAGGATGATGATGATTGAGGATGATGATGATTGAGGATGATGATGATTGAGGATGATGATGTTTGAGGATGATGATGATTGAGGATGATGATGATTGAGGATGATGATGATTGAGGATGATGATGTTTGAGGATGATGATGATTGAGGATGATGATGATTGAGGATGATGATGATTGAGGATGATGATGTTTGAGGATGATGATGATTGATGATGATTGAGGATGATGATGATTGAGGATGATGATGATTGAGGATGATGATTGAGGATGATGATGATGTTTGAGGATGATGATGATTGAGGATGATGATGATGATTGAGGATGATGATGTTTGAGGATGATGATGATTGAGGATGATGATGTTTGAGGATGATGATGATTGAAGATGATAATGATTGAGGATGATGATGATTGAGGAAGATGACGTTTGAGGATGATGATGATTGAGGATGATGATGATTGAGGATGATGATGATTGAGGATGATGATTGAGGATGATGATGATGATTGAGGATGATGATGATTGAGGATGATGATGATTGAGGATGATGATGTTTGAGGATGATGATGTTTGAGGATGATGATGATTGAGGATGATGATGATTGAGGATGATGATGTTTGAGGATGATGATGATTGAGGATGATGATGTTTGAGGATGATGATTGAGGATGATGATGATTGAGGATGATGATGATTGAGGATGATGATGATTGAGGATGATGATGATTGAGGATGATGATGATTGAGGATGATGATGTTTGAGGATGATGATGATTGAGGATGATGATGATTGAGGATGATGATGTTTGAGGATGATGATGATGATTGAGGATGATGAGTGAGGATGATGATGATTGAGGATGATGATGTTTGATGATGATGATTGAAGATGATTGAAGATGATAATGATTGAGGATGATGATGATTGAGGATGATGATGATTGAGGATGATGATGATTGAGGATGATGATGATTGAGGATGATGATGTTTGATGATGATGATTGAAGATGATTGAAGATGATAATGATTGAGGATGATGATGATTGAGGATGATGATGATTGAGGATGATGATGATTGAGGATGATGATGATTGAGGATGATGATGATTGAGGATGATGATGTTTGAGGATGATGATGTTTGAGGATGATGATGATTGAGGATGATGATGATTGAGGATGATGATGATTGAGGATGATGATGATTGAGGATGATGATGTTTGAGGATGATGATTGAAGATGATGATGATTGAGGATGATGATGATTGAGGATGATGATTGAGGATGATGATGATTGAGGATGATGATGATTGAAGATGATAATGATTGAGGATGTTGATGATTGAAGATGATAATGATTGAGGATGATGATGATTGAGGATGATGATTGAGGATGATGATGATGTTTGAGGATGATGATGATTGAGGATGATGATGATTGAGGATGATGATGTTTGAGGATGATGATGATTGAGGATGATGATGTTTGAGGATGATGATGATTGAGGATGATGATGATTGAGGATGATGATGTTTGAGGATGATGATGATTGAGGATGATGATGATTGAGGATGATGATGATTGAGGATGATGATTGAGGATGATGATTGAGGATGATGATGATTGAGGATGATGATTGAGGATGATGATGTTTGAGGATGATGATGATTGAGGATGATGATGATTGAGGATGATGATGATGATTGAAGATGATGATTGAGGATGATGATGATTGAGGATCATGATGATTGAGGATGATGATGATGATGATTGAGGATGATGATGATGATTGAGGATGATGATGATTGAGGATGATGATGATTGAGGATGATGATGATTGAGGATGATGATGTTTGAGGATGATGATGATTGAGGATGATGATGATTGAGGATGATGATGTTTGAGGATGATGATGTTTGAGGATGATGATGATTGAGGATGATGATGATTGAGGATGATGATGTTTGAGGATGATGATGATTGAGGATGATGATGTTTGAGGATGATGACGTTTGAGGATGATGATTGAGGATGATGATGATGATTGAGGATGATGATGATTGAGGATGATGATGATTGAGGATGATGATGTTTGAGGATGATGATGATTGAGGATGATGATGATTGAGGATGATGATGATTGAGGATGATGATATTTGAGGATGATGATGATGATTGAGGATGATGATTGAGGATGATGATGTTTGAGGATGATGATGTTTGATGATGATGATGATTGAGTATGATGATGATTGAGGATGATGATGATTGAGGATGATGATGATTGAGGATGATGTTTGAGGATGATGATGTTTGATGATGATGATTGAAGATGATTGAGGATGATAATGATTGAGGATGATGATGATTGAGGATGATGATGATTGAGGATGATGATGATTGAGGATGATGATGTTTGATGATGATGATTGAAGATGATTGAAGATGATAATGATTGAGGATGATGATGATTGAGGATGATGATGATTGAGGATGATGATGATTGAGGATGATGATGATTGAGGATGATGATGTTTGAGGATGATGATGTTTGAGGATGATGATGATTGAGGATGATGATGATTGAGGATGATGATGATTGAGGATGATGATGATTGAGGATGATGTTTGAGGATGATGATGATTGAGGATGATGATGTTTGAGGATGATGATGTTTGAGGATGATGATGATTGAGGATGATGATGATTGAGGATGATGATGATGATTGAGGATGATGATTGAGGATGATGATGATTGAGGATGATGATGATTGAGGATGATGATGTTTGAGGATGATGATGATTGAGGATGATGATGATTGAGGATGATGATGTTTGAGGATGATGATGTTTGAGGATGATGATGATTGAGGATGATGATGATTGAGGATGATGATGATTGAGGATGATGATGTTTGAGGATGATGATGTTTGAGGATGATGATGATTGAGGATGATGATGTTTGAGGATGATGATTGAGGATGATGATTGAGGATGATGATGATTGAGGATGATGATGATTGAGGATGATGATGATTGAGGATGATGATGATTGAGGATGATGATGATGATAATTGAGGATGATGATGTTTGAGGATGATGATGATTGAGGATGATGATGATTGAGGATGATGATGTTTGAGGATGATGATGTTTGAGGATGATGATGATTGAGGATGATGATGATTGAGGATGATGATGATTGAGGATGATGATGATGATTGAGGATGATGATTGAGGATGATGATGATTGAGGATGATGATGATTGAGGATGATGATGTTTGAGGATGATGATGATTGAGGATGATGATGATTGAGGATGATGATGTTTGAGGATGATGATGTTTGAGGATGATGATGATTGAGGATGATGATGATTGAGGATGATGATGATTGAGGATGATGATGTTTGAGGATGATGATGTTGAGGATGATGATGTTGAGGATGATGATGTTTGAGGATGATGATTGAGGATGATGATTGAGGATGATGATGATTGAGGATGATGATGATTGAGGATGATGATGATTGAGGATGATGATGATTGAGGATGATGATGATGATATTGAGGATGATGATGTTTGAGGATGATGATGATTGAGGATGATGATGATTGAGGATGATGATGTTTGAGGATGATGATGTTTGAGGATGATGATGATTGAGGATGATGATGATTGAGGATGATGATGATTGAGGATGATGATGATTGAGGATGATGATGTTTGAGGATGATGATTGAAGATGATTGAGGATGATGATGTTTGAGGATGATGATGATTGAGGATGATAATGATTGAGGATGATGATGATTGAGGATGATGATGATGATTGAGGATGATGATGATTGAGGATGATGATGATGATGATGATTGAGGATGATGATGATGATGATTGAGGATGATTTTGATGATGATTAAGGATGATGATGATTGAGGATGATGATGATTGAGGATGATGATGTTTGAGGATGATGATGATTGAGGATGATGATGATTGAGGATGATGATGTTGAGGATGATGATGTTTGAGGATGATGATGATTGAGGATGATGATGATTGAGGATGATGATGTTTGAGGATGATGATTGAGGATGATGATGATTGAGGATGATGATGATTGAGGATGATGATTGAGGATGATGATGATTGAGGATGATGATGTTTGAGGATGATGATGATTGAGGATGATGATGATTGAGGATGATGATGATTGAGGATGATGATTGAGGATGATGATGATTGAGGATGATGATGTTTGAGGATGATGATGATTGAGGATGATGATGATTGAGGATGATGATGATTGAGGATGATGATGTTTGAGGATGATGATGATTGAGGATGATGATGATTGAGGATGTGATGATTGAGGATGATGATGATTGAGGATGATGATGATTGAGGATGATGAATGATTGAGGATGATGATGATTGAGGATGATGATGTTTGAGGATGATGATGATTGAGGATGATGATGATTGAGGATGATGATGATTGAGGATGATGATGA